>NC_143507.1:31258409-31561439 GCF_051622355.1 Phaseolus vulgaris
CTTATGGGTTAAGCTCCTCTTGGTATCCTCAAGCTCTCCCAAAAGACGTGCCTTTTAAGGAGATTGTGCTTTGGAAGATTCCCCTGAAGATAAATGATGCATATTTGTGCAGAACAAAAATTAAACAATTAATTCTAAACAACAAATAATGCACTCACTCACGTGTATCACTCGACTATTTAGTAAAGGATGGAAAAAAGGGTAGAATCACTCAAGAAAGATTTTCAAAAATGCCAAAGGGAGACACTTGGTAGTAACACTTCAAGGGAAAAAAGTCAAAGCTCTTATCACTTGCTCATGCAAAGAATCCCCAACAAAACTTTAAAAGAATTTAAAGACATGCAAAAAAAGTTGAAAGAAAGAAAGCTAAATAAAAAAGGAATTAAGATGATGACAAAACTTAAACATCAAAAACAAGAAAAACACTTATGAAGACTCAAAAAAACTAATTAAACTTTTAAACTATGAAGGATAATTTTCTTAGAGATTGCAAAAGTAAGAAAGATAAAATTCCACAAAGGTGAAAACAATTTGCCACATAAAAAGAATCCTCTTAGCACTTTAAACTTGAAAAATGAATTGCATTCAAATTGTTTTTTGTATTTTTTGTTTTTGTTTTTATGGATTTAAAATATCCACATTCTTGACATGCATACTTTTCATTCACTTTCAATTTTCACAAATAGAATGAGATTCAATTTGTATGGTCACTTGAATTCTTTGTTTGGAACTAAATCAACTACCACTAAAACAATCTCTAATTACTTTTAGTTCTTCACAATTAAAATTAAAATAAGCATAATGGATTAAAAGACTACTAGAACACTAGGAACATAAGACTCAAGCAAAATAGGTAAGGTAAAAAATTGACACAAAATAATTCAAAAGCATAATTTAATTGCTTAATGAATAAAAAGCGGAATTGTAAATGACAAGGAATTTAAAGACTAAATTGAAAGGTGTTGAATTGTAAAGCAAAATTTAAATTGCTGGAAGATAAAGACATAATTGGAATGTACTGGAATTTTAAGGCAAAAATCAACTCAAAAGCAATTAAGCACAAGATAATTAGGCTCTGATACCACATGATGTGAGTTGAATTTAGAATGTACATTTTTATGGGTTACACTTTATTTATAGTTTTTTATTTTAAGTAGAATATGGTGAGAAACTCAAAGAAGATTCCTACTGGATACGAACTTAACTAAGTGGTTTCAAAAGGGTAAAGAGAAAAAATAATTATATGATGTTGATGATGAATAGATGCAAAATTAAAGAGCATATAAGGGAAAGAAAGAAGATGAAAACCAAATAGAAAAAGATTAACACAAGAACATAAAGGAATGGAAAAACAAAAATATGAAAGGAAAGAGAAGCTTAGGATGATGAAGGTAGGGTCATGCCACTTGGAGGGGGAGGAGACTCCAAGATGAGTGGTGAAGAGTCGCCACTTGAAGTGTAAAACACTCAAGATAAGACCCAAATTCTAGGAGACTCAGCTCACTAAACACTCTGATAAAGTTTCTTTTCTATTCAAAATTCAATGTGTAATACATGAGTCAAGACACTCTATTTATAGGAGAGAGTGTCTTGGAGAGCAAGATAGAGGGGTTGGGGTGTCATTTGTGAGAAACCTTCTAGAAGGTAGGACAAAGTGGAGTGCCTCCCAAGCTAGCCTACATTTTCTAGAAACTAGGTTAAGGGGCGATTTTGGAAATGGTTTCTAGAAGCTAGGTTTTTTTTGGTGAGTTTGGCACAAGCCCAATATTATACTAAGTACACCCTAATCTAGTTTATTCTTTTATTTGGAACCCCTAAAGTGAGTCCAATTTATTTTACATAAACTTGTCTAGTGAAAAGGCTAGAAGGAAGAACAAATGATATTTTGGTTCATGTTTGGTTCTTCTTCTGTTGTGGCTTTTCTGAGGCCTAGTGGGGTCTAGTCTTGTATGCTGAGATGATTGACCTAATTTTGAAGTGTTTATTGTGTCCTTGGTCTGCTTGTCGAGTGGGGTTGTATCACGTACTCATTCTTTACACATCTTCTTAAATCAACTCTTCTCGAATGTTGTACTAACTCTTCGTCATATTAGACACTGAATAAGGAAATTTACGGCTTGTGTTTTTAATGCTCATTCTTACTTTTTATCTTCTCAATTTAATCTCTTTAGAGATTTTCTTTCTCTTGTTATGTGCAACAGTTTGAATGTCTTTAACTATATTCCATGAATCTCCATCTATAATAACTTTGTTGTATCCATTTGTCTCTTGAAAAGGAAACTTGTTCTTGTTCTCCTTTGCGTCTTAGTTGTTCCTAAAGTCACATTAGGAAACCTTTGTGATTGTCAGTGATTTAATATTTTCAATATCTTAGAGAAAATATATAACTAAATAAAAATTTCATAATATCTTAAAATATCATACGAATTATTAATACATTTCATTCTTAGATATTAATTCAAAACACATAATCAATATATTCATGTTAATCATCCAGATTAAATCTCTTTCATTATCATTCATAATTTCTCTTGAATATATTTCCACAAAACCTTTTCAAACACATATTTAAATCCCAGTTAAGTATAATTGTGTTTTTACAAAATATCTTTTGTATAGATATATAAATTAAGTTCATAATGTTTTCAATTTACTAGACTGTGTTTGAAAACATTCTAAGTTTTTAATTTAAAACATTGCATTTTGATAAATATGATTTGTATAAGTCAACATAATCAAAACACGTTTAGAGCACTTGAATAGAACATGTAAAAAGTGAAAGGATTAAGAATGGAAACTTTTATGTCACTCGTTTGTCCAACACATGATCTTTGTCTGCCACGTTCATTCGATCATAGTTTAATCTATGTAAGGCTTATGCTTTCTTGCATGCAACGTAGTGCATTTTAACGACAACGTCTAATGTATTTTCGGTGGTGGGTTTATATAAATATATTTCTTGTTTAGTCAATTCCCACTTTTTTACTAGGTAAGTGGATTGAGTCAATTGTATTACAGTTGAGGGTTGTCGTATCAACATGGAATTAATGATATTGCAATATGATTATATTTTATAATGAAGATATTTTCATTTTGAAGGACTTTTTCATGTAAGTAATAATATTAATAATAATGATAATAGTAACACTACTCAATACTTAGATCGAGAGGTGAAGTTCTAGACAATCCCTAAAGTAGAGTGATAACAGTATAACACATATGTTGGAATTAGAATAACATTGTTCATCTTCTTTGTTATTGTTATTTATAAATGTAATGTTTTATTCAAAATCCCTTTTCCTATTTTGGCCAAACCAATTTTATTCCTCGTGCAAGGTTATCTAGAGAAGTAGGCCACTGTTATGATCTTACCTCTACATTAAGATGGAATAGTTTACCATAGTTTCGGCTTCGTGCTCTGCAACCATTGAATCCTATGGTTGGATGAATAGGATTTGGAAAATTAAATGATGTGGACATCCAAGCCCAAGGGCATGGCGAGGAAGAACTTGACCAAGATATAATTCTAGACTTAGGTGGACCCATGACAAGAGGAAGGCTTAGAAAGACCCAAGAGACATTGCAACACAAGGTGGCTAATCTTTTGGAGGCTCAATTGTTGAATAGACTATACTTTAAAAAGACTAAGCCGATTACTTGCACAACATGATTGGAGAATTAGAATAAAAAATATTATTATTTTGCTTGGAGTTAGGATTTGAACCCAAAACCAGTTAGAAAGTATCACCTTAACCACTAGGACAAATGATCCTTTCTTGAAATATAGGGATTGTATCTTTATTTTATTTACTTACAAATGAGACAAGACCTACTATAACTAAATTTGTATTTATACACTTTTGGAATTCAGAATGAGAATGAATGTTTTGGAAATTTAATAGAGAGAATATATCTCTGCTAGGATTTTTTCATGCATCTTGTTATCTTATCAAGAATTCACCATTTCTTGTGAAGATGAACCTTAGGCTTATCAAACCTTGTTTGTGGCGCCTCCTTTTCTCCAGATTTTCATTGTTACTGTTTCTAATTATTCCATTTTGTAACCCTAAATTCCAAATTCTAATGTTCGTACTATTTGGAATCATATCATGAAATCACCTTCTGATCTCATTCATGCCATATGGAAAACCAATGGTCGTTCCTCACCGTTGATCATTAAGCAGGCTACCAGACCCAAAGAATTTGAATACAAAATAGAAATATGCATCTACAAACAATAAACTCGATAAATATCACAATGTCATCCAATCCCAACAAAAAAGATTTAGCTACTCATGATAAGATCTTACCATACAAAGCAGGATGAGAAGCTAAATTACAACAACCAAGGATCCTTTGATGTTGTGGCTAGCTTGGCTTATGGGCTCCCTCCTCCAGAGATTGATTTTCACTTTTTCTGAGACTTTGGCCTTCTTGACCTGATTGGATTTTTAATTTCATAATCTCTGAGCTTGAATAAACATAATCTCGCTATCTAAACCTCTCTAAGGATCTCACTTGATCCTTCTACCTAAACCTCACAATACCTCCCAAAATTTAGATTTTGATAGGTTGTAACCTTCACTTTATTTTTTCTTGGCATGGGTTTGATTTGGCCCCACATATTTTTGTTCTTTTTTCTCCTTTTTATGATATTGTACGTGACATGTAACATTCCTAAATTATAAAATAACTCTTTTATTTCAATGTTTAATGTTATTATTGGATGATTTTGATGATTTACTATATACACTTTGAATTTAAGCCAATAATATGTGAGATGAAAAGATTTCCTCTAAAATGTTGCATTTGATTTGCTAGCTAATGAACTGAAGGTGTCATTTGAAGCGTTTAGTCTAATAAATCATAAGTTTTAATACAAATCAAGTCAAAATATTCTTAAACCATTAATTATTGTTTATGACATGATGAATTTAATGTAAAGGATGAATTTGATTAGACTTTCTTCTACTCCATTAGAAACCTTTCAAATGTAAATTACTAAGTTACATATTAAGAATTACCTAGAGGATTTATCCTTTTAATATCTCTTACGAGTTTACCATTAAAATTTAATTCATTCAAAATTGTATTACAAAAATTAGAGTTCAAATTAAGAGGATTGCATTCATGAAAAATTGCAGTATAAATAAGGATGTTACAGAGTTTCACTCTTGAAAGACAATAAAAGCAAGCCCATAAAAAAAAAAGAAATGTTATAGTGACAAAAAACTCAAATCTTCAAATATTCATGGGAAGGAAACATCTATCATCTTACATATGCATATTATTCAAATTACAATTATCTTTGAAAGTAAGGTGTTCCTAACCTCATTATTTTGTTTTATTTCACGACCACTTGATGCAATTCTTCTTGAGTGTTGAGTGGAAATTGATACAAGGCAGCGAAAGACTTGTAAATTTGTGGAGGAAGCACCAAATGGTCATGGAGGTTCTTGCTTTAGGTATGAGTTTTACAAGGTGCAAGGGACAAGGAAGAGGTTAGGCCAACTTCCTTGAGTTTTCTAGAAATGCAATGGGCATCATAGAAAAGAGACTTGGATAAGTGTGTTGAGAATTTTAGAAACACAATTTCATAATCTAGTCTAGAAATTACAAGAGGAAAGTCTCTTATTTATAAGCTAGGGAAACTCTTAAGATGACTATTTAGTTCTAAAAAATACTCCCCATTCCGAACATGAAATCTAACAATCCTATGTATAAGAAACTCTTCATTCCTAGTATGCCACATGACAATCCTATGTACAAGGAACTCTTTCTCTCTCACACACATTTTCTTTCTTTTCTCTCCCTTTCCCTAATTTTTTTCCTCCCATATTGTTGATCAATAGTGATCAAGAGCTTTGAAGAATCCAAATCCAAGGTGTTTGATGGAAGGCTGGAGTTGCTGTTGTGTATTTGTGTAGGGTCTGGGGTAGAATCATCTGTAATCCACTCCTTGTTTGAATCCATAACTGATTTGATTTGAAAACCTTTTTAAAATGGAATGTTTTTCAACTAAGGGAAAAAGAACTTGTTGAATGATTTCCAACTGAATGCTCTCCTGTTTTAAATGTTTTTAAATATTCTTTGGAGTATAAAAAGTTTGTTACATGCTCCTGGAATAATAGAGAAATAATTTTGAGAAATCAGAGTGCAAATTGAATTTCAAGTTTTCAAGATTCACTTCAAACTTTGGATTTTCAAGTGTGTGGAATAGGATTGGGGTCTACTTCTGATCTTTAAGCTTTGTAATACCCAGGTGTATTCTATTCTCTTCTTTCTTTATTACTGTATTTTTGTAATTGAGTGTAAGTGCAGAATCAGAGGGTGTTCTGATTTATGTGGATTGTTGTGCCAAAAGGAGTGTGTTTCTTGAAGGGTTCAAGGTCACTCTTTTGGTGGTTTGTGTTGTAATCTAGTTTTGATATCTTAGTAGAAACCTAGATGTTTCTAGGGACTGGATGTAGCTCTTGGCTTAAGAGTGAACCAGTATAAACTGCTTGTGTGTTTTTCTCTTACTCTGGTCTCTTTTAAATTCTGTTTTTAAGTTGTTTTAAATTTTGCTGGTATAAACAACCGATTGAATCGAACAAACAATCGGTTGTTTTTCTGTGCTTCACTTTAAAACAGATTGTATTCTTGGCTAACTTGGTTCCTTTTCTGGATTTCTTCACTGAGTTTCATTAAACCTTCAAAAGTTTTCGAAAATCTCTTTAAACAATTCACCCCCCTTTCTTGTTTAAAGGCCATATATTCTAACAATATCTCATCTCTTTCAAAATATTATGCATCTTGCAGTAGTTAAGAAGTCAGAGATCATTTCTACCCAATCATATTTTCAAACAAATTGTTACTTTAAAGATTTCTTCTTCTCTCATTTTTCTTAAAATTTTGTCATCAATCTTGATGAGGTTGGTGAGAAAAATGTTCCTTTCAACTTGGTTAAGCTCATATTAAAATTTAGTAATGTTTGGATAACTTGATCTTGGTCCTTAGATTTGGAGTGACTCCCCTGCTTGAACTGAAATTTCCTTGGAATAAGAAATTACAGGTAAGGGAAACTATTTATATTTTTGATAAAATCTTTGGATAGTTGGTATAATAAAAAGTCAATCTAGTAACTGGATTATGCATGTTAAAGTATAAAGTTAGTTAAACTGAGCTTTGATTATGGTTTGATGGATATATGAGTTTGAATGATTTAGATTGTATTAAAATGATTAAAGGATAATGTTTGAACAAATCATAGTTTGGATTGATCATTTGGGAGTGTTAAGATATTGTCTTTTTAGAATATTTTTTAAAAGATCATTGAAATCGCATTTGATTTTGTTGTTGAGGTTGATTTTCTAATATTTTCGCTCAAGCAAGCCTAGTCTTACTCAAGCAAAAATAACCTTGTACTTAAACTTTTTTTTGCATTGTTTTCGCGCAAGTGAAGAAATTCTTGCTGAAGCAAAGAAATTCTCACTTAAGTGAAAACAACAGTAAAAAAATAACCCTTGCCCCAAATTCTTGCTCGGGCTAAAACATTTTCGCTCAAGCGAGCCCATTCTCGCTTAAGCTAAAACACTTCTTTTTTTTCTTTTCTTCTTGTTTTTACAATGAATTGGATTATGTATTAAAGCTTTTATAAATGTAAAGTGAATATTAGTTTGTATATTCATTTGGTTTGTGAAATTTTTGAATGATACATATTGTATGAGAATGATAAAGTTTGAATGAAATTGAGTTCATACATTTGGGATAATGTATGAACCATTATTTGATTTTTGTATTAAGCATTGAGTAACAAAGATCCTTTAGTTTCACTGATGATCTATGTCACATAGACTAAGATATCAGGTGGTGAGAAGTTGATGAGGGAGTTCGATACACAACGTCCCCACTTGTAGACACGGTATTGGATGTCTTAAACTTACCCAGGTCCTTTCTCTTATGTTTGCTTGTAAATCTAAGTCTTGGTTAATGGGTCAGATGCTAGTCTCTAGTATGGACTACTTAATACAAGTCTTTCAGAATCAGTTGATATTACGTGTGTTGAATATTATTGATGTTACATATTTATGTGTGATCTATATGATTGTTGAATTTTTTTTATGTATAAATCCATATGTGGTCCATATAATTGTTGTATATCAATATTGTAATTAAATTTGATTATTGTGGTTGGTACATGAATTTTGCATGTCTATATTTGATTAAAAAACCCTAAACCCTAAACCCTAAACCCTAAACCAAAAAAATATGTTTGATTAAAAAGAAATTGAATCATTTATGAATTATTAATCTAATAGTTTCTTTTTATTTATATTTTCTTTATTTATATTTTCGTATGTATGTTAGAAATTTATTTTAATAATTTATTCTTATATGTTTGTTTGTATATTGAACATTATATTATATTATGTATATGAATAAATATTTTTTTAAGTGTGAGAGTGACATCAAATAAGAAAAAAATATTTTTATTTTTATTATCCTCCTATTATAATATTCGTAATTATACTTATATGATATGTATTTTTAAGTTTATATTTTGAATTACTTAAAAACTGTGCGTATAAACTCTTTAACGAGTTTATAGTATAACGGGTAGTATTTTGGAGTAATAAATATGATTTATAATAATCAAACCACCTACTCTTTATACATTTATAATCAAACGACTCCCATAAACCATAAAGAATTTAATTATCCATGATCAACCGTGTTATTAGTCACTATTGTTGTTTCCTCGTTCAAAATTAACAATTTAATCATGAAAAATATTATAATATATATTAAAAATATAAAAACTAAATTAATTCAATTAAACATGAATTTAATGTATTATAGATGTTTAAAAAAATATAATTTAAAGATAGATTAAAAAGTAATGAAATATTTTATATTAATAAATACATTTTTTCGGTTAATTATAAATCATTATATACATTAATATTATTTACCTTTATAGTGATTATCTTAAAAGTTATACTAAGGATAATTTATGATTAAATAATAGCATAAAGTTGTACCTATCCATTCAATTTATATTTGTTTTTCATTTCACTTCATTTAAATTATTGTATATTTTTTCTTTAGTTCAATATAATTATGATATTCATATTGAGTAAAGTAATAGTTTTTTTATTTGAAGAAATACAAATACGGACCAATGACACTGAATCACTCTTGAATTCATATGCTACAAAATTTAAAACTTAATAATACATTATATTTTATTTAAAATGTATTCTAAATATGAATAATTATGTGCATTATCTTTATATAATATATATTATATATAAATATAATTATATTAAATAAATCGTTTACCTGTCAGGCTTAACGGACTTCTAAAAAAATCAAAACCTTAGCCTTTTAGTATCACTATAAAAAAAATTTAACGAAGATTTTTAAGTAAAAGTTAATATAATCTTAGAAATTGATTTAATTAACAGATGGTTGTTTTAACCTTCGTTAAGTTTCAAAGGTTGTTTTAAAACCTCAGCAAAATAATGAAGATTTTTTAACCTTTGTTAAATTTTAAAGTTTTATTTTAAAATCTCAGCAAAATAACATAGGTTTTTTTAATCTTTGTTAAATTTCAAAAGTTTATTCTAAAACCTTAGCAAAATAATGAAGATTTTTTTTTGGAGGAAGTTTCAAAGGTTTATTCTACAATCTCAATAAATTAACTGGAATCTTTTTAACTTTTGTTAAGTTTCAAGGATTTATTGTAAAATCTAAATAAAACACTCTAGATTTTTCAAACTTCAATAAATAAATATAATTAAATATATTTATAAATAAATAATTAAAAACTATATAGTTTTAATATATTTTATAACTAAATTCTCTAAAATTTTGAAAGTGTAACTTTATATTACAAATAAGTTTTCTAAAGTTTCAAAACTTTATTTTAAAAAACTCACCAAAATAACCTTGGATAATAAGAATTTCAACAACTAATCTTGGATAATAAGTATTTCAACATATTTCTTATGATTGATGGTAGTTGATTTATATAATTCCTAATTTTTTTGGCGCGAGTTCATACTTAAAAAAAACCTAACTTATTTTGTTTTAACATTTTATGTACGTATATCTTATGTGCAATTTTGGTTTTAGTTATAATTGTTAATATTTAAGTCCTTTATTTTAAAATACATCCAATAATTAATTCACTGTGAAAGTAGAAGTGATAAAGTTAATTTCTCCTTGCACTATGTTCTTGAAATCTTTGAAGCCATTGTAGCCAAAAACACACATGACTTTGAAGTCCATATCTGACAGATAATGCAATTATTTAGGATATATAAAGCAGTGATAACACTAATTGTTGTCGAACTAAGTAACGGTGGCTTGTGACCAAGTTGGGGCAGTAAGATGATGGAAGAAGCAATGAAAGTGCCTTATTTAGTGTTTCTTCTCCTTAGATATAATAGACATAAGTGTGGTTGAATTGTGATTCCTTGTTAGGACTGTCGGCGATGACCATTGAGCCTGTGCCAGAGAGCAGTGTGTTTAAGGTGGAAGAGAAAAGTCAGGAGGATCGTTAGAGATGGTGGAAAATAGGATTGAAGGTTATTTCAAACGACAAGTTGTTTTATGGAAATTTTGAAACTCGTGGTATTTTACGGAGGTTTTTAAATTCATGTTATTTAATTGAGGTTTTGAAATCCATGGTATTTTACGGAGGTTTTTAATCCCATGGTATTTAACAGGGGTTCTGAAAGACTTTTCTTGAGGTTTAAAAAAACCTCGGGAAACATGTTCTCCAAGAATGGTTTAGCGGGAGAAACTACAACTCTGGGTAAATGACTTAATAAAAGTTTTAACCCTGTATAATGTAAAAATAAACCTCCGTTAAAAATATTTTTTCTTGTAGTGTATCTTTTTATTCTTTATATTAACCTAAAAAATCAATTCCATCTTATTTTAAAAAGTTTAATGTGTTTCAATTTTCGTTTTAAAATTTAATTTGATTTTAGTTTTTAAAAAGTTTATTGTGATTCTAACTTTTTTAAATAATTAGATATCGTAATTCCAATTTTTTTATAATTAGTAACAACACATAATTTAATGTGCATTGATAAAATCCTTAGATAAACATGTTTTAAGAAAGAGAATTTAATTCCAATTTTTTTATAATTAGTAACAACACATAATTTAATGTGCATTGATAAAATTGTTAGATAAACCTGTTTTAAGAAAGAGAATTTAATGAACAAAAGAAATCACATTGAATATTTTAAAATTATTTAAAACTATATTGAATTTGTAAAAATTTTAAGACTAAATTTCTTTTCCCTCTTAATATAGGAATTAAAGGTAATTAAGTCTTGATATTTTTATAAAAAAACTAACAATAAGAAACAAAGCATAAGAAATATTGAACAAGGATTTGCACATTAAAACGGTAACACTAAAATCAAAACAATCACAAGGAAACAATGCTAGTTTCTATCTATATTTGTACCGACCAGTACTCGGACATCGACATTAGGAATCGACATCGGACCTCGCCAACAAAGAGAGAGATCGGACGTCCGTGGTTTGAACAACTATATTGGGCCACGTAAGGTGGGTCCCAGAATTATGGCAGTTACAACATCAGATATGAGAGAAAACCCTAAGACACGAGGGATCCATGCAGGTGGTGTGTATAGCGCATTCAGGCATAACACGAGTAAATAGTCCTTGGAGGCGCTAAGGCCCGTTAGGGTTAGGGTTTTAAAGGAAGTTGCATGCATGACACGTGAATACTTAGGGCACCCACAGAACATATGGCCCCAGAGATTCGGTGCATGAGTGTACCCAGGCGGCCATTTTGTTAGTCGTTGCACTTCAGTAAAGGGAAGTCCTATGTGCTAGATTACACTAAGATTGTGTGATAGCGACGCAGGGACATTCTCCCAGGAACTCTAGATATGGGTTCTTAACAGAAGTAACCCTAGTTTCAACCTATATAAGGGGCACTAAGAACCCTAGCAAGGTACATCGTTTCTAAGACTGGAACTACTTTATATACCTATTGTTTCTTTGCCCCAATACTGACTTGAGCGTCGGAGTGCAAACGACTGTCAAGGCCCCCTTTGTCTTTGCAGGTGAGAGATTTTTCAACTAAGGAAGTTCGATTCTCAGGCGGAGACAAACGGACCAAAAATTGTCGTTCGAGTCAACCGGCGAGCGAGTGAACCGGCGAGAACAATATTATTATTATACCTTCCTCTTTTGTTTCACATTGTATTTTATCTATAATCCTTTTCGGTAAAATATATTTTTTACGTTATCAAATTTTTATACAATAAGAAAAAACTGACAAGCAATAACTATAATTTCATTTTAGTTTTGGTTATATTTGTCAATTTTTTCGTTAAACGCAGATGCGAATATTACTACCTAAAAAAATATTAACGATATCTTAATTTATTATAATTTTTTCATATAATAAGTTTTCTACATTATTTCTAATTAATGTAATTTCTTTAAATAAAAAACTATTATTACATTTAACTAATTGTTTAATACCCCTTATTTTAGAATTTAATTGACCAAAATTTTGCTATCCAAAACCTCATGAACTTGACATTTCAGACCATTTGAGAAAGTAGATATTATTTAAAAAATTACAAATCCATTCACTTGTTCTCTTATTCAACGGCAATTGAAATATGGGTTAATAAAAGAAGCCTCAAATCGTTTTAAATTCTAAAAGAAATAGTTTTTAAAAAATATAATTGAATACTAATAATATTTTTTTTTATATTTAAAGGAGTTATTAGTAATAAAAAAATCATATAATTACATCAACTAATATGTCACTTACTTTCTTTTGCACGGGCATGTTTAGCTCAACATTTCACTCACATATGTGAATATAACTTTAAAAATAAGTATACCTTTTATACGAAGATCAAACAAGTTATTAATGTGAATATTGACTTAATAAAATCTTATTTAAAGATTTTTAAATTGTTTGGTGGATGATATGTAGTATTTTGTATATGTGGTAAATAGTCTAAATAGATAATCTAGTCCTTTAGTCTTTTTTTTTATCGACAATGAATAAATAAATTAAAAGGGATACTTTAGGGGTATCCCAACCCTTATACATGACCCGACACCACCAATGTAACCCTTCAAGATATACAGACAACACAAGGGATTACTTTGGCTCAAGCTAAAAGAAACTTTGGGTCTAACTTTGTTAAGCCAATAGGATCCATCTTTATCAGCTTCTTCCATCCCAGTATGGACAGCAGCAAACTTACCCACGATTCCTATCTTGTACCCCAATAATTCAAAGAGCACCACTGGGATGCATCGCACATTGCTCCACATATTCCTAAATCAAATAAAATGATGCTTACAAGAGACAGACGCTGTCACACAATTATAAACTTATCTAATAAGTACTGCAATAACTACCATCAAGCACCAGAACGAATCCAAACCGCACACCAATGATTTCTTAATCTTCCTTCTTATTCCAAGCATCAAGGCCTTCTGTGTAGCTCTTTAAAACACATTTAGCAATTGAGCATCATCACTCCCCTCAGCTCTAAAGGATTTTAACAGGGTCAAACTGTAACAACACTAGAACACTATCCTACCACCAATCCTTCCTTGAAAACCAAAGGGGAGTATAGGAGGTAGCTAAAAGAGAGAAAACAACCACAAGAGAGGCACCAAACTCACCGATCCTGCAGAGAAAAACCAGGACTATATATATATATATATATATATATATATATATATATATATATATATATTAGCTTAACCACACTGACCACCGAGACAAACCCACCATAGTCTTTATTAACACTTGAAAAATTGTCACGACAAATGTTGTTATATATCTTTCCTGTTAGTCTAGGCATGTTTCCCAAAAGTTAGTTATAATTGTTTTGTTGTATAAATAGGAACATTGATGAATTTTTTTATGTTAATTGAAAGTAGTAAAGATGTTAAGTTGAGAGAGATACCTTGAATTGTAATCTATGTGAACTACTGTCGTGAACATATGTTGAAGTTCATTATACTTCAATTGAAGCATGTTATTTACGTCTGTGCTTCTTTCTAATTTTTCCTCCTATAGTTATTGTTTGTTCAATTCTCTATTTTCGTTATTGCTTATGTGCTAGATGCTTCTGAGTGAATTTGTTCTTGTGTTATTCCACAACAAACTAGTGCGGTGGGAGTGGAATTCAATCATCATTACCTTCACAAAGTATGAGGTTGAAAAATTCACTAGTTTGAATGATTTCGAATTGTGGCATTTGAAAATTTGTTTTCTTATTCAATAAGGCCTCCTTGAAGCTTTGGAAGGTAAGTTCAAGCTTGATGTAGCCATGGAGGAGAAGGACAAGAAAATGATGTTGGAGAAGGCTCATAGCGTAATTGTTTTTAGCCCTGATGACAAGGTGTTGAGGTAATTTTTGAAGAAGAAGATTGCAACGAGACAATAAACTGAGCTTGAGAGATTGTACATGAAAAAGTCTAAAGTGAACGTGAATCGTCTATATCTAAAGCAAGCATTGTATTAATTTAAGATGAGTAGTGAGAAGGCAATTAACGAATAGTTGGATGAATTTAACGAGCTAACTCTTTATCTAGAGAATATTAACGTTTAAATTGGTTATGAGGATCAATTGTTGTTGTTATTGTGTTCTTTGCCTGAAATAAGTGATCATTTCAAGGAAATATTATTGTGTAAAAGAGAGACTCTCTTTCTTAGAGAGGTTCACGTTGTTTTGAGCTTGAAGGAACTAAACGAGAAGTTTAAAGTTAAAATGTATGATGTTGGAAGTCTTGTGGCAAAGTAAAGAACGTCTACCAATGATAATAGAAGAGGTGAAATGAAGTCAAAGTTGATGACGGGAAATAGTGTAATTGCAATGTCTATTAGATCTTACCACTAAAAGAAGGATGGTCACACCAAAGGATTTCGTTTAGAAAGGCATAAGAATGCTACTAAACTTGATGGATTGTCTAATTCTGAGACAATCTAATGTTGATAGACCATCTACATTTAGTTAATCAACTATGGTGAAAAACGATTATGAATAACCAGAGGTCCTCATGGTGTTGAGTAGTATTGATGATTATGAGTGAATAATGGACTCAGGATGTTCCTTTCATATGACACCTAACCATTTATGGTTTCAGAAGTTTACAAAACTTGAATGAGGCTCACATCTCCTTGGAGATAACAAGTCCTATAAGATAAATGAAGTTGGAACTATCAAGTTTCGTCTTCACTTTGGAATTGAATAAGTGCTTAAAGAAGTTAACTTTGTACCTAACTTGAAGTGCAACCTGATATCCCTTGATGAGCCATGGTAATGACGAAGGGTGTGAGTAAGAATGACCTGTATGACTTTGAAGGTGTTGTAGTGTCTGGCTCAATGTCTACTGTTGAGATGACCATCTTGTCTAAGATTGATATATGGTATAAAATATTGGCCCATGTAAGCAAGAAATGCTCAGTTGAGTTGAAGAAGCAATGCTTTTTTGGATTTTTTTGAAAATTGTTTCGGAGGAAAAGTTTGTATAATCTAGTTTAGTGTAGGACAATAGAGAACAAAAGGAATCCTTAGTGGGAATGACATTAGAAGGCATGGACATTAGTAGGAACTTCTCTACAGATTGACTTAGCAAAGAGATTCAATATGACCATTCAGGAAAGGGTGAGATGTATGTTATTGAGTGTTGAAGTTCAAACGTATTTTAGGTTGAAGTTGTCACTACTGCTTCCTACTTAATAAATATATGTCTCTAAAAACCGCTTGATATGAAGACTTCTAAAATCTGGTTAGGGCAATCTCCCAACCTTGAGAATTTGAGAATCTTTGATAGTGCTACCCATGCTTAAATGAGACAAGGAAAACTAAATGCATCTAATTTTAAATGAATGTGTTTGGGGTATCTATAATATATGAAAGGATATTGTCTATTGTGTCTTGAGTCAAGATTCAAGAATTGTATTATCAGTGAGGATGACATCTTTAATGAAATTAATTGGTTCATAAGCTTAGAGTTCTAGGATGTGAGCATGGAAGTAGTCATGATGGTCAAAAGGCTAACATAGAGGTGTTCTCTAACAGAGAAGAAGTGTTTGGTTTCCTACAGAATGATGTGTTAGACGATGTGGTAAATGTCATAAAATAAGCTTTTGATGATGATAGACGGGTTGATGATTATATGTTTGTCAAAGATAGTGCAAGGATAATTATAAGAGCTCTAAAAAGGTATGAATATGTGATAACTCTAATTTTTTTGTATTTCTTTAGACTAATTAAATTTCCTTGGGATTTCTTTTGATCTTATTTACTGTTTTTAGATTAGATTTGTACTTCCTGTGAAATAAAATAGTTTCTACAAAAATGACATAAAAATGACTTCTTATAACTTATTTTTTTCCTAATTCATCTAACGTAATGTTTTGAACTTTTTAAAAGCTGACTTGGAGCTAAAATTCACCCAGTAATCATTGGAAATTGAGAGCTAAAATGATGAGAAATTACATAGACGGGCTTTAGAAGGTTAACCTTTGTTGGAAACAAGCAATAGGTCAACGGTAGTATTGACGGGCTCTAGACGGTAAGAAAAAGTTTGAGAAGTTAGTTAAGAATGTAATTGGAAATCAAGGATTGTTAATTGATAAAACTGAATCCCATTCCAAAGTAGAAACTCAATAAATAGAACAAATTAGAGATAGATAAGGAGTTAGAGATACTAAGTAGATTAGTTTAGCTTTTCTGTTGTTCGTTAATTTCTTCGTTTTATTTTACATTTTATCTCCATTGTTTCTTCTTCTCTTTACGTTCTAAGTTTTGTTATGCTTGTTCGAAGTTGAATTTGGTTTTGGAAATGGGTAACAGTGAAACAAAAATTATGTTAGAAGATACATTTTGTTAGTGTTTTCTTCTTCCAAATATTTTCAAGAACTCTATTTTTTATCGATAGTAGTTTTTCTAAGAATATACAAATCGATTGGTTGTGTTTTCAGTAACAAGGATTTCAGATTTCAGTCTCTTGTGAATTGAAGATGAAAATTACTAACCATAGGTTTTGTTACATGTTTTTCATTCCAATTCTGAATTTCGCTTTTCTCATTTTTAATTTGTTTTAACTCTTGTTTGTTTACATTTTTGCACTTCACAATTCTAGTTTATAAGTTTTTTTTTTCCATTTCAATCATATTTTAATTCAATATCATTTACATTTTCCATGATGCCCTGTTTATGTTTTCAACAATTTACTTTTTCTGCACTTTATATTTTAAGCCATTTACGTTTCCTGCAATTTAATTTTCCACAATTTACTTTCTGAGTCATTTATTTTTTGCAATTTACATTTCTTGCGTTCATAATTTCTGTGATTTACTTTTCCCACAATTTAAGATTTTACCATTTACATTCTTCGCATTTACATTTTCGTTTCTTTTTCCCTTTTCTGCTATTTTTGCATATACCCATTAGACAATCTAGTAAGTGATTGCTTACTAGAAGGTTTAATTGTTGTGTGAAGAATTATTTTCATCTTCTGCAAACAAACCATCAAACAGACTAGCAAGTGATTTCAAGCTACATGATATGATAATTGTGTTTGACTAATTTTGTTCATTTCTTTGGTTTTTCATTTACATTGCATTTTTATTTTCATGTCGATTATGTTTATGTCTTTACATTTGTTAGTAATACTAGACAGTCCATTAGACGATTGTCTATAATTTAGTATTGAGTTTGCTTATAGTTTTGCTTAAATCTCATTTTCCCCCTTGCTAATTTGTAACTGAAAGATTATAGTCAATGAGTTTTATACATGTTATGTTGTACTTTTATTCGACCTAGGCATTCCATACAATACATTAAAGGGAACTTAGTTTTATTTTGAGATTGGATGCGACTAAGAATTATATCAATATTGCAGAGTTCATTGCATATTCCTTAGTAGCTATTATTGAGGTGTTAGAAGAAGAATCTTCTAGTGTGTCCTATGCACTAGAAAGTAAAGAGAAAACTCAATGGTTACATGCCATGAATGAGGATAGGAGGTCACTTCATCTGAATAATACCTAGACTTGTATTTGTAGACTTATGGGTTCTAGGTTAGTTAATTGTAGATAGATTTTCAAAAGAAAAGATAATAATTCAGGAACTAATAAACAAATATTCAAGGCAAGATTTGTGGCTAGCGACTCTAGTCAAACATAAGGAGCTTATTATATATGTATTCTCCCTGTAACAAAGCATAGATCCATTTGGATATTGTTAGCCATGGTTGTTAAGCTTAACCTTGAACAAATGGAGGTTAAGACTGTGTTCCTATATGGAAACTTAAAAAAGACATATACATGAAGCAACCAAAAGGATTATGCTTGTAAATTAAACAATCCTTACATTGTCTAAAGAATTCTCTAAGGCAATGGAATAAGCATTTTGGTGAGTTGAGTTCATTGCAAGGATTGACTTTGAACATAACAAGTATGATACTTGTGTTTACTTCAAGTTTATAATAGAAGGTCATTTCATCATATTATTGTTGTATGTAGATGATATTCTAATAGCTAGCAATAGTATGTTTGAGGTTGAAAATGTTAAGGTTAAGCTAAAAAAAGATTTTGATATGAAGGATCTTCAAGTTACTAGGAAGATTTTAGGAATTGAGATCTGGACACATGATTTGATCCGACATAACGTGTCTCGAGAGACTTATATCAGAAAAATCCTCGATAAGCTTAGTGATGAACAATCATCCAAGGTAGTGGAGGAATATAACTATATAAATGTTATTTCATATGCTAATATAGTTGGTTATATGATGTATGTGATGTTTTGCACATGCGTTGACATAGCCTATGTTGTGAGTGCTTTTAGTAGGTTTATGTCTAATCTTGGACAAGCTCATTGGCAATCTTTTAAGTGGATTCTTCGTTATTTGAAAGGATCTTGGAAGAATTTTAGTTTATGGTGGAGTTAGAAAGTTTATCAGAGATGTTGTAGAAGGTTTTGTTGACTCAAACTTTGTTGGGTGTTTGGACACTAGAAAATCCCTCATGGGTTTTGTGTTCACAACATGTGGTATGGCTTCAAGTTGGAAAACCAATCTATAGAAAGTAGTGATTTTGTTAACCACTAATGTAGTCAAGACAGAAGCCGTGAAGGAAGCCTTTTGGTTGAGAGGTCAAGCTAGAGAGCTGAAGGCGTAATACCATATTGTCATAGTCTACTCTGACAATAGCATCATACAAGTGCCCAAGAACTAAGTTTATCATGAAAGAACAAACCAAATTAATATTGAGTTGCATTTCATAAGAGGGGAGATTTCTCAAGGATTTGTGAAGGCGATGAAGGTCTCAACAGATCATAATTCCTTTGATATGATTACGAAGTTTCTGTCAAACAACAAGTTCTTCCACTTCTTAGATTTGATCTAGTTGATTGGTGATTAAGCCTGTAATAAGCAAAGTGGCAGGTAGTGACTCTCGCTCAAAATATTTATGTAGAACCAAGGTGGAGATTTGTGAAGATTAGTTCAGTAAAATCTTGTCTAATGGTTCATAGAACGTCTAACGTTACCAGACTGTCCATTGGATGATATGCAACATCTTGCATATGTGGTAATGAGAAGCATTGTTCACATGTCTTTCCCATTAGTCTAGAGATGTTGATGGAGGACCATCTAACCATATCTAGTCACCACAACTTAGGCTAAGAGCAGAGATGAAGATAAAGCAAAATTAAAGAATATTATGTATCTTAGCCTTGTAAAATTGCTTTTGGTCTAAGTAGAATAGGACTTTGGGCCTCGGGTCTTGAGCCTTGAGCCTTGTACAAAAGCTGCATTGGATGTCCACTTGAGAAGCTTGCAAAACTCCAAGAAGATGCCAGATAAGGCATCACATAGCTCCAAGTAAGCGCCCTTTCTCCTTGACTCTCCAAGTCCCTGGGTGCCACTTGTCCTTTTCTCATTGGAGAGTATCTTGAAGGTTGGATTACCACATGTCATTGTGTGAATGAAGAGGTACATCATGATCATGTGAATCATACATATAATAGAATTATTATGACTCAAATAAGAAGGTTTCGTATACAGTAAATTAAGAAGAAACAAGTATAAACCGGTAAATTAATCCAACAAAAGCCAATCAAAACCATTAATTTTACAAAAATAATAATAATATAATTTGAGAAAAAAAAAACAAGAAAAATCTGCAGAGAAAACTCAATAAATTAATTCAGTTCAAACCAATGAATTAATTTGACAAAACAGTGTTTTGATTCAACAAAATAAGTAAAAATTTACCATATAAAGCATTAAAATCTATAATGGAAACAATAGGAAAAATCAACCAAGATTTAAAATAAAAATAGTAAAATTAATAAAATATTTAAAAAGGGGGTGAGGCTTAGAGGTACCTCACTGAAAAAAATTTACGAATTGGACTTTAAGCCTAACTCAACCCCATAAAATCGGCTCATAGGGTTGAGGTTTGCACCCACTTATATACAATGAAATGTACTCATTTCTAGTCGATGTGGGATCTCCAACACACATCCCTCATGCCGAGAGTGACAGCTCGTGCGTGGGATAACATATTATGGGTGGTCTGATAACGACCCGATAACGGGTGGCACAATAGGCCCAACAAACACTCTCTAGGATAGGCTTTAAATGACTCTAATACCATATTACGAAGTCGAATTTAAGTCTAACTCAACCCCATAAAACCGGCTCATAGGGTTAAGGTTTGCACCCACTTACATACAATGAAATGCACTCATCTCTAGTCGATGTAGGATCTCCAAAATATTTATATATATATATATATATGTATATGTATATATATGTATATGTATATATATGTATATGTATATATATGTATATGTATATATATGTATATATATATATATATATCATTTCCCTTACCTTTGAAGATGATCGATAATTAATTGCTTCTTCTCTCTCTTTTTAACTATTTTCAACTTTATTTCCCCTTTCTTTCATTGTTTTACTTATGTTGAGATCGTGACCCTACCCTTTATTTATTTATAGTGTAATTTATAATTATTTTCTCTAGTTTCATTTCAATTTTTTAGTTGGATTCTAAATATGTTATAATTTTTAAAAGATGAGGTGGAATGGTAACAGATAAAAAGATTTGGTAAAAGATGAGAAGTACTTATTGTGTAGACTTAAGTCTTTTAATAAATACAAAAATAAAAACAATAACATTGCAACAGGTCTTTCATGTTACCAAAGACTATTTGATGGAACTAAGAAATGAAGAGTATTGACTTGCATACATTGGTCAAATATTATGTCCAAGTCCCGACATGAAAAAAACCTCAAAGGGAAGGCCTAAGTCAAGTCGAATAAGGATTGATATGGACATAAGAGAACAACATGATCGAACAAAAAAATATTCATATTGTCAAACACCAGGGAACACAAAAAGAACATGTCCCAACATTACTGGATTGTGCACTTCTCATCATTAATTATGTTTCATTTCACACAAACTATTTAATGTACCATTGAAGAAAATATTAAATGAATGATCGTCTTTCATTTATTTTCCTTTTTATGATCAACATATACTTATTTAGTATCACCTTATATCTCTTATTTTATCTTGTTTGGATTTTTTTTTATATCTTTTATCTTTATCTTATTTTGTTTTGTCTTTATTTTATATCTTTTATATTTTTTGTTATTACTTTTTTCCTGTCATTCTTTATTTATTTCTGTTTTTTGTTTTTATTTTATTGTTGTTATTTTTATTTTCTATACTTATTTTTTTTTATTTTCTTCTCATTTTTAAGCATTAAGTGTAGCATTTGCATTAATATTTTTAGGATTTTGCATTTAGGGTAGACACTTCAATATTATTTGTGTGTCCACTATTAATTAATACTAATTGACTTTGATTTTTTTATAATTATGTCCTTTATTTTTTACTTGAAATTAACATGATTACATCATCAATAATAATAAAAATATATACTAATTAATGTTTATAGATTCAACTTTTATGTTTTTGTAGGGTTTAATTTTTTATTTTTTTCATTTAAACAAATAATTTTAATTTAGTAGTTTTTTATTTTTATTTTGTAAAAACTCATTTCTTTATTCATTAATAATATTTATAATTATTTTAAACACTAAAAATATTTATTTTTTAATGCATTCAAAATTAAAATTATAAAAAAAAAAAATATTATTTATTTATTTTTGAAATGGTGATAGATAGGAAAATAAAAAATAAAAGGGTGCTAGATAGGAAAATAAAAACAAAAGGGTGTTAGATAGAGAAATAAAAACAAAAAAATGCTAGATGGAGAAATAAAAGTGTAAATGGTACTAGATAGAGAATTCAATCATTTCTTAGTCCATTTTTTTCTTATCTGCAACATTTATAGTAAGTAAATTTTTAGGAGATAAACCCTCACTAGAACTATTATTATATATGTATATGTGTATATATTTTATTATTTCGTTGAGATTCTAGAAATTCTAAGACCTACTAGACAGTCAAAGGTTTAATATGTTCTTCCCGTAATTTGAATCTATATCAGGTTTCACATAAGTGATTAAACAGGAAAATATTATCCGTGAATGCTTTCTAGAAGGAAAAGATTTTGAGTATATTTTTCATTAAAAAATTGTTTTAAATCAATTTTAATTTACTGAGACATATTATAAATATTTTTGAAATAATCAAATTAACAAAAAACTATAGTTCGAACACTCTACTTGCCCCCCCTGTTTTTTTTATGTAATTATGAAATCTGTTTTTCTTTAGCAAATTTGTTCAAATTAGGTTTTGTAAATGCCTTTCTAAAATGTTGTGAATATATATGATAGTTTTTAAACATATAAATTTGAAGAATTTGAATGTCTATACGCTGTTTTAAATCACATTTAGCAGGCAGAAGATGTAACATCTTTATAATTTTCTCACATCTAAAAAAAAATACATAATCTATATAAATTATTAAAATAATATATAAACACAATACAAATACAAATATGTTCAGAACTCTTTCTTAAAATGTTTCAAAACATATTTCTCTTCATAAGACTTTAAATATTTACAAAAAAACATTAAAACAAATGTTCAAAAAGAAATAAAATATTTTCATCATCCCGCTTCTCACTAATGAGCTCTATCATTTGTAACATTATTTGCTCTCGTGTAAATACACGATCATCTCAGATAAAGAAACAACACAAACAAATAACAGGGTAAACTAGCTATATAAAACAAAATTTTATAAAATTTCAATTTGAAATTAATAAACATAAATCATCAAAACTCATACAAATTCTCAAATCATCAAGTGTTTGTTAAAATTCAATATTCATCTTTCACATGCCAGACTTCCACGGACTCATATAACATAGACACTTGACTCTACTTCCGGAAGACTCGTGCATTGACTTAAACTCATAAATCGGCACCTGTCATACTAAATCACTGAGAAATTCACACAGCTATGCGCATAAATAATCTCAATATCATCACTGTCAGGACTCTAATGGTGGACTCTAATCGTCGAACTGATGAGCGAGGAAGTCAAAATCTCAGAGAGAAGGGAGAGGAAAGGAAAAAGAACTTTCTAGAGAGATGGTGGTTCTTTTTAAAATGAAACCTGAATAACAGAATTTCTATTTATATGCTCTTTTAAATTTAATAATAAAATATTCAAGTGTCATTTTAATTTTACCACTTCTACTCTAAGACTATTTTTCTTAGTCCTTACAGAAGAGACTATAGGCATCTAGTACTAAGAAGATGATGTTTAAAAAAATATTATAGAAAACAAAAATTAGTAGTTTCGAGAAGTATAGAATAGATTCAACACTTATTTAAAGAATTTGATGGAGTAGAACAGCGTAAAAGAAGTCAAACAAATACGAAATCATTTTATATATATATATATACATATATATATATATATATATATATTCAATAAGAATTTAATCATTATACCAAGTGAGTTTTCTCAATATGCTCTCTATGATAATGTTATTTCTTTGTTTTTTAAGAGTTTTCGGTATCAAGGGATTTCATTTGACGATCTCTTGATCTAAAAACTATATGAGATTATGTTTTAAAGACAAAAAAATCAAATAAAATATTTGTATATTCTAATAGTGGTTTGTACAATTGTAAAATCTATTAAATGATTTAAGCATCTAAGAGACTATTAGACAATTTAAACATCTAATAGATTTTTCCTCCTTAAACGATCTTATAAAGACCTTATTGTTAGACAGTTCATTATTGTACATGAAAATATTACAAATTTTTAAATGTTTTAAATTTGAGTTCCTATTAAATTTTGTTAGTCTATTGAGTACTCAAAAATTCTATACTTTCAATGAATTCCCTATAATGTTCCTGTTAATTGGATGATGTGGTTGTTATTCCTTGCCACCTTACTTAGTTGTTTCCAAATGTTATTTTGTGTTAATATTAAATGTTTTGCGATTAACATAACAAATTTATTTTATTGTTGGGTGAGGGTAAACAAAAATGAAAATGAAAGCAAAACGAAAACCTAAATATGATTTTGGGAAAATGTAGAATAAGTATGGGGTTGAATAGTAAAACAAGCGTGAAGTTGAAGTTACGCAAGAGGGTAGTGAAGGACATCCAATAAAAAGGTCTATTTGTGGGCCATCTAATAATAGGTGACTTTTATTGTTTTTACCTTCAAAACGACAAGAAATAACTTGCGTGGATGAGATTGAAAAGAAAGTGAAAACAAAAACGTGTTGGATAAGGGTAAACGAAAATAAAGAGAAAAGCTAAATATGGGTTTGGAGACTACGAACCAAGGATGGGGTTTGAGTTGTGAATGAAGGTCGAGGAAGATAAAAAAACTTACAACTCGATTGCTTGAATGTGACTTTATTTTGTTATTATTGTTTTGTTGTTCAACCCCACACTAGCTATGTAGTTCCCCAACACCTAATTTAGATTTTCATTTTTCTTTTCTTTACATTTTTATTTATCCTCATCCAACAATAAAAGACACATATTATTTTAACAAAAAAATTACGTGAATTAATATTAACACAAAATAACGTGTGATGACAACTAAGATAATAGTGTCATTTATGTCACTTAGTTAACAAACAAATTAAATGATAGAAACTTAGTTAAATAAAAATTTTGAGTAAAAAAAAATTTTTTAGTAAAGACTCAATTGAAAATATCCAAATTTATTATAGGAATTTGAAATTTTAATTAAGTTAATTTAAAAATATGTTTTTGAAAGTAATTTATTTTAATTTCCCAATTTAAAAAAAAATTAAAGTAACCATAACCTATCTATTTAATAAATGGAATTATTTTTATGTTTTATTTAAAACTATTAACTTTATATAGCATATGTAATTTTTTATATTCAATTATTCTACTTTGTAAATACAAGACGAAAAATGTATTTCTATTGTTATTCTCTCAATCATCTAATCACTCAATCATCACAAACTTTTTTTATATATTTTCAGGCAAACTGTCATCACTTAGCAAAGGTAGTTTCTTGTCGTAAAAAGGGATTTGAGGATTTTTATTTTTTCATTAAACATAAAATATTTCATACATAAAACTATTTTCATTCTCTTTCACTTTTGTAAAAAATTATTATTCAAATTTGTGTACATAAAAATAATTTAATATAATTACAAAAACAATATTATATATAAATATACAAAACATTTATTTGATGTTTTTTATTTAAATAACAAAAAAATTGTATGATTTACTTAATAATATATATATATATAACATTTATTTGTCCTTTTAATATTTTCTCCAATTTTGGTTTTAATATACAAAAATATCTTAATTCGTGTCTTTGTCATGGTTATATATACAACTAGCAGTGATAGAAAAACACATATAATATTTCCTAATGTACAGGGAATAAAATAAAATAATAATAATAACATGAGAGACCTATGTTAAATTTTTTATAATTTTATAGAAACTAAAAGTGTAATACTAAAACTAAAATAAAATAAAATACTTATGGATGGTAAAAAAGATAAAAATTAAGAAAATTGAATTAAAAAGAATCACAAAAAATCATTTTCTCCCTCTAATGTCTGTCTATCTTTTATCATTAAGTTAAATTGTAAATAAAATAATAATTAATTCAATTCCTAAAATTGTATCGATTAGTTCTTATTTTTAAGTACAAAAATAAGCTAGAATTTTTTTAAAAAATCCAAAAATTAATTCAATTTTCATTAATAATAATATTCAAAAATATATTTAGTTTTTATTTTATTTTATTTTGAAATGACTAATATAATAATAAAGTGAACCTGGAGAAATAAAATTGTTAATTTAGTGTTGTAGAGAGGATTGTCTTAAAAGAGTGAAGAAGAAAAGAAAAAATATCCTAACACGTCTCTCGTGTAATACATGCATAGACAGAGAGCGAGACTCTCTTTCTTTGTTTCTGGCTTTCTCACACCTATGTGGGTAGAAATCCAATAAAGATAACATTTATGGAGCAATCACTGTTTTGACATTTATGTTCGCCTGGAGCTTTGTACAGCCCTACAGTAAAACAACAACGTACATGCGTAGTTGGTCCTCAGCTACCATTACCATACAAAACTACCTAAGAAACCCTACTGCTCTAACCTACAATACTACAACCATAGATTAGAGAAAGAGAGAGAGAGAGAGAGAGATACCTAACCTTCTTCCTCAAGCTTTGTGGCTTCCCTTGCTGCTTAGGCATGTCTTACTCGACATGAAATGAAACCTAGCGTCCTTCTCCTCTTTCCTGCTTCAAAATACTGCAGGACCACGTGTCCTGATTCTCTAAAAATAGCATCAAGTCAGCTTCTTCATGTGGATTTTAGTTCTATATTTTCCAGAAACACTGCAACTCATCAAAGCTCACTCCCAATGGAACACCCTTGCTGACTACACATTTCCTATTATGACTTCCAACATTAACATCAAATACTTCATATTTATTTACTTTTTTGGTTAATTTTATAAAATATAATAATAATCCAATAAAATAAGATTACCGACCGTAACAACTTTTTTTTCAATATTTAATAGATAGTATTAAGTTATAACAAATTTGCGTGAATTAATCTACTCGTTCAGGGTACACCTGTACATAAATTTGATTTTGGTTTTTAAAAGTAATATTTGTCAAGGATATACAATTAGTTGAGTATTGTAGACAAATAACAGCATGTGTGCAAAACACTTGAAATTAAATATTTGAGGCACATTATGATTTCAATGAATGCTCTGAGCAGTGATATATAATTCAAGTGATACGTCTTCAATCGAACATTAAAGTGCTCATAATCCAGGAGGCCGACATGATAATAGCGTACTGATTAAATATATGTTTCAGATTTTTTTAAGGAGACAAGATGAGATAGCACATGCTGGGGGAGATCTAAAAGCTATTAGAAGACACATTACTTTGTTAAGCTGATAGGAATGTTGAAGAAGGACCACAACAGCATCAAGACATGAAGGGACCACGCACCAGCAGGGAAAGAAAAATTGCCAGCAAGTGCATGCACGGCAAGCTGGTCTAATGGACAAATAGAGACAAGAAGCAAGTAGTAGTGGTGATTTCACATGTCCAATCAAATCATGAGCTGTATAAAATCCAAAAGAAAAACGCTTGCTACTACAAATTGTGAAGAAATTTTTTTGGAGGGTGCAGTTCCTAGACCCACTCTACAGTTATGTCAACTTTCATTCACTCATGCTTAAGTCAGCTTTCCTAACTTACTCCAACCTTACTTGTTTCATCGTTGTTGTGGACAAATGACTTTTTCCCATCACAGATCTCAACTTAGTTTCTTATTTTGCACTCGAACCCCCTTCCCCCTAGTAATTTGGTAAATATAACCCAATGGCCCAGCCCCATGCTATCATAGGAGAAAAACTATTATTACACAACTGGATATCCTGATATCTCAAACTCAAGTATTAATGAGATATATATAAAATTTACCAACTACTAATTTTGAGCTTAGTATGATATATTGAAAATCAACATGAACATCTTAAATTTTCGTATATTATATACTTTTAACATGTTATAAACTAGGTTATCAAACATAAAATTTTCGTAAATTGAAGAGTGCCCGCTTTTCAAACACAACTAACTTTATTGAGTAGGCAACGCTGAGAAAAGTAAGTTGAATGCGTATTGTTTGTTGAAGGTAAATCAGCCTAACGCAAAACAGGTTTTCTCAATTCCTAACTATGAACTTCAGTTTGTTATCAGGAACAAAATTTACTAAATACCACTGGCCACTCTGTATCTAAAGCTACTTGGTACCCGCGGGTTTCCTAAAAGAAAAGTATTCAGAAAACTAGAATCTGCACTTGACATAAGACCAGAAACAATGTAGAATTTACTATTTGATACTGATTTATATAAAAAAAAATCAAATAAATCTTTTTAATGTCAACAACTGACATACAAATATGAGGCTCCTAGACAGTGGATTGAAAAAAAAAATCCTACTCTCCCCCTCCCCTAAAAACAAAAAGATAAAAAAAAAACAGACAGAAGCGGAAAAATTCAATGGATAGAAGTACCATAATTCATAATGTGTTACAAAATATTTTGGTCACTTTGAAAGCCAATAAATGATGAGAAACAACGTACAAGCAGCAATTACTGCTGACAGAATAAGAGTATCCCTTGAACGCCGCCTTCTTATCGAACCTGCAAAAGCACATATTGATCAACAAAAATAAGTGAATCTGAATGGAAAATTAGAAGATTAAGACTGCAACATACCAAGAAGGCTTCGAATCATGGGGAACTTGTCACCAAGACCTTTCACTTTTCCTTGAACATCAGTAAACAAGGTTCTCTGAGAACCCAACACAGCTCTTGTTGCTTGAGCTTGACTAATCACATCATCTATCTGAAAAAATGCAGATAAAGTGAATAATTAACACTTCCTTAAAATCCAGATAACAGAGTCACGTTTAAAAGAGCAGAAAAGAAAAGAGTTTCTACAAGACCCATTATTATGACAATGTGTCAGCACTAAGTGGAGAAATCTCAAAAAGAACACTGCCATTCACATTTAAAGCAAATGGGTTTCCAAGATTTTTTTTGTTATAGAGAAGAAAAATTATTATAAGATATTCCTCCTGAATGGATAAATTAAGTACTGCAAATTTTGAGAATTTATAATTGTAAGTCAACAATATGCTTTAAGATTTAACAATATCAGACTACATCAATGTCACACCATGTAGGAACCAAGGACTGCACAGATGCAATAGTTTGTGCTACAGTTTGGCCAGCCATTATTGATGGAACCTTAAGAATAATTTGATATACGGAGAAGAATATGATTATTGAAAAGGAAAAAATTCTATTTGAGAACATCACTGGGATATTGATTACTGAATGTTATATAAATCTCCAGTTAAATTTAAACATTGGATATGATTTAAAAGACACCATATGATATGCAGATATGATATGCAGCTAAAAAATTGTGCAATAAAAAAAAGAAGACACCGTATGACAAATCTGAGCAACAGCTGACTGTATGACATTATTCAAATTTTGGGAGCAAGCCTGGTTTGTCCCGAATAGTGTAACTTTCAAGGGATCAATACATATTTAGCTGTCACCACAGGCCAATAAAGAAATCTTCACCAAATGAGAATTTAATTAGAATACAAATTTATTATAGTTCATAGAAGAAATACTTACATGAGATATATTTCCATGGATGGCAGCCCTCTCCCGTAGCAACTGCATTCTTGGAGACATACTGCCGGATGTCTGCCAGAAGAAGGTAAGTATAGTACAGCTATTATGAGGAAATTTCTGTCTTATTTATTTAATTCAAATCATACTCATGATTCACCTTAAAGTCAGTAATATCATCCCTGACAGAACTCAAAAGCTCTGCATGTTCCCTCATTGAGTTAATGTTCCCCTTGATACGCCTAAATTCCTGAGAATTAACAAATAATAAGGTAAACAACTTTAGTCAACTTATTGGAGTAATAGAATTTTTTAAAGTATGAATGTCTAATTCATTACTGTATCATTCTAATTTATAAAATCTTTCTAGTTCCTATAAGTGCTTTATCAAGTCTTGACTGAAAATTAGCATTACAGTAGGTAAGTTGGCCACAATATATCATGTTAAAGTGACAAGATATAAATCATGGTAGTATGGTTGGTCAGCATGATGCGTGAATACACTTGGAAGGAATTTCTTAAAGCATATACAGTAAGATCACTATCCTAATCAAGTTCTTTAGGGCTATTATGTCACTGTTATCACACTCTTGTAGACCACCCACAAATATCTATTTTCCACGCTCGAGATGTTTATTCCTTGATATGAAGGGGGGTGTTGGAAATCCCACGTCAACTAAGAATTATGCCTAGTCAATATGCAATCTCCAATACACAGGGATGCATTAGTGAGAAGAACAGATCATACAGTTTTAACCCTATTAAGAGGAAGAATGGGAGACCAAAAAGCATATTGGAAGATGTTGTCAAAAGGAATTTCATGGTAAATAACATACTTAAAACTTTGGTCTTTAACCAAGCTGAATGGCATCATGTGATCCGTGTAATGGACCTCGTTTGGAATTAGGTTTGTCATTATTATGGGAGGATATATCTTGCGATTTAATCTCATACTTAATTCTTCAATTGGAGACATTCACAAGATAATATGCAGTTTACTTTATCCTTGTTCATCATTATTAAACTCAAAAACAGGAATAGATAAAAACATTCTTAATAGTACAAATATAATTTAGATATTCCAGATTATATAGGATTAACTCCTTATTCCTATAATTATGACACTCTCCCTTGAGCTAGAACTTTATCCTTGTTCACCATTATTAAACTCAAAAGCAGGAATAAATAAAAAATATTCTTAATAGTACAAATATAATTTAGATATTCCAGATTATATAGGATTAACTCCTTATTTCTATAATTATAACACTCTCCCTTGAGCTAGAGCATATAGGTCATATGTGCCTAGTTTGAGCAAATATAATCAATCTTCATCCTGTTAGAGACTTGGTAACTGTTTATTAGAATTGACCAATCTAGTTGTGATGTCTCTAAACTTAAGTCTTTTTCTTATGAATAGTAATCTACCTTAATACGTTTGGTCCTCGTGAAAGACAGTATTGGAAACAATGTGTAATGCAGCCTAGTTGTCATATACAAGGTGCATTTGGGAACTTTCTTCAAATTTAAGAGCTCACAAGTGACTAAGGTTGTCTTGTATTTTGTTTCTTCACTTGACCTTGCCACAACATTTTGTTTCTTACTTTTTCATAATATTAAATTATCTCCAACAAGGATACAGTATCCAGAAGTGGAGCATCTATCAATTGGTGACCCAACCCAATTAGCATCATAATACTCAACAATTTGAGCATTTCCTTTATCTTCATAAATGAGATTTCATATTAACTAGAGATACGGCCAACTATTAGTATATAAGTAAAGTGTAAACCTCACCTTACTAAGCAAGATTTATAAGAATGAATTAGGCTTAAAGTAGACTTTTTAAGATGGTATCAAAACAGTCTATCCTATAGAGGCTTGTTGAGCCACTCGCTATTGGGGGCCCCTCTATTCCCATGCTCAAGATATCCAGTCTTCGATATGAGTGAGTGTGTTGGAGGTCTCACATTAACTAGAGATATGGTCGAATTGTACTATAAAAGTGTGGTGTAAACCTCACTTTACCAAGCTAGTTTGTGAGATTGAATTAAACTTAAAGTTTACTTTCTAAGAATCGTCATTAGCTTAAAAATCCTACACTAAGGACGAGAGAATGATCACAGTCAAAGCACATTCTTATTCTTCATTATTGTTAGTCAGACCATTCTAAATAAATGAAATTGAAATAGTAAATTTAATCTAATCATTTCTATCTTCTCAAAAGACAAAGACTTCAAAAGTTCTTTCTATTTTCAAGTGTTTCATTTTGCTAAGAATAGCATAAAGTATATGTAGTGACAGGTTTTAAGAATCACCACCTGTGATTCACTAGTTTACCCAAAGTTACACCCTTGATACAACATAATATGTGATAACTAAGGTACTAAACACATGGTATTGTTGAAATTAAGACTCATGGCAACGTCATAACAAGAATCATTTTATTGAGAGAAAATATGGGTCACACCCCAACCGATCAAGTGTGAATAGGAAAATTGGCAATACAACATTAGTTACTTAACATCCTTTCTTTTTCATTTTGCATAATGGCCAAAATCCACAAATATTTTATTTAAAGGAAAAAAAACCTATAGTACGGTGATCCACTTCAATTTTTGTTAGGTAAGAAATAGGTTGTTGTTTTTAGTCCCTTCTTTTGCTTAGATCTTGTCCCTTGGTTTTCCCTTTGTTTTTTTTATCAAAATGTATCCTAGATCCACTAAAAATATTCTCCAACCATTTTATCCACGTATTGAGCTCAATTGTACTAAGCATAAAGAGGTGTATTGGGAAAAACTCAATTTGTATAGTTGTCGTCAAACGTCTCATCGTCCATCAGCTGACTCTCTTCTGATGCCAACACCTCATCCCCCTCTAGCTCCGACAATTGAACCTCCGACAGTTGAACCTGATCTTCCTATTGCTATCCGTAAAGGTATACGTTCTACCCGTAATCCCTCTCCACATTATACTACTGCTTTGAGTTACCATAGACTATCTCAACCCTTTTATACCTGCCTTCCGTCTATTTCTTCTTTATCCATTCCAAAATCTGTAGGTGATGCCTTAGCTCATCCTGGTTGGCGTCAGGCCATGCTTGATGAAATGAATGCGCTTCAGAATAATGGAACTTGGGAACTTGTTCCTTTACCATCTAGGAAATTGGTTGTTGGTTGCAGGTGGATTTTTGCTATCAAAGTTGGTCCTGATGGTACTATTGATCGTCTCAAAGCTCGTCTTGTGGCTAAGAGTTATACCCAAAAGATTTGGTTTAGACTACGGTGTTCAGTGGGAAAAGATGGCTTCTATTCGCTTATTCGTAGCTATGGCTGCTCTTCAAGAATGGTCTCTTTATCAACTGGATGTCAAAAATGCTTTTCTTAATGGGGATTTGCAGGAATAAATTTATATGGAGCAACCTCCCGGTTTTGTTGCTCAGGGGAGTCTTCTGGATTGGTATGTCGTCTTCGCAAATCCTTGTATGGCCTCAAGCAGTCTCTTAGGGCTTGGTTTGGAAAATTTAGCAATGTTGTTCAATAGTTTGGTATGACTTGCAGTGAAGCAGATCATTCAGTTTTTTATCGTCACTCAAGTGTTGGGTGTATCTATCTTGTAGTATATGTTGATGATGACATGACATTGCTCTTACAGGCAGTGATCACCATGGCATCTCACAAGTAAAACAACACCTTTGTCAACACTTTCAGACCAAAGCTCTTGGCAAACTCAGATATTTCTTGGGGATTGAGGTAGCACAATCCAATACTGGTATTGTTATCTCTCAAAGAAAATACGCATTGGATATTTTGGAGGAAATTGGGTTGATGAATTCGAAATTTGTTGATACTCCCATGGATCCCAATGTCAAGCTTCTACCCAATCAGGGGGAGCCTCTTTCAGATCCTGAGAAGTACAGGAGATTAGTTGGAAAATTCAACTATCTCACTGTTACTCCTCCTGATATTTCCTTTGCAGCCAGTATGGTGAGTCAATTTCTTTATTGTCCATGTGAAGATCATTGGAATGCAATCATTCGTATAGTGAAGTACATTAAAGGCTCTCCTGGAAAAGGTTTGTTATATGGTCATAATAACCATACTAAAGTTGTTTGTTATTCAGATGCTGATTGGGCTGATAGAAGATCAACTTTCGGTTATTATGTCTCCATTGGTGATAACTTGATCTCTTGGAAGAGCAAGAATCAAAGTGTTATGGCGAGATCTAGTGCAAAAGCAGAATATAAAGCTATGGCCTCGACTACTTGTGAGCTTTTTTTGGCTTAAACAGTTACATAAAGAATTGCAATTTGGAGAGGTCACTCAAATGACACTTATATGTGATAATCAGGTTGCTCTTCATATTAGCTCAAATCCCATTTTTCATGAAAGGACAAAACATATTGAGATTGATTGTCATTTCATTTGAGAAAAGATTATATAAAGAGATATCAAGACTGAGTTTGTTAATTCAAATAATCAATTAACAGATATTTTTACTAAACCCTTACGAGGGTCTAGGATTGATTACATTTGTAACAAGCTGGGTACATATGATCTATATGCACCAGCTTGAGGGGGAGTGTTAGATACTATTAGATATAATTAGATATTATTAGATATTATAGATATCATATTTATGTAATGGGCTTAGCCCATATGTTTCTTTTCCTATATAAACATAACCCTATGTGTTCAATATACACAAGGGATTTACCTTATTCTTTCTTTTCCTTTAATACTACAGAATGATCTCATGATCTCACATGCAAGTTGGGAATGACAAATATCCATTCACTAGGTTGAGGGAGAGTGTTGTTAGTAGGATATTAAGTGTACTACTAGAAGCTATTTGAAGATTCTAGAGATCTCTTTGTAATTATTGCTTCAGGGTTAGGGTTCTCTAAATATAGAGGTTGATGTACTATTTCAAATCAATCAATTGAATAAAAAATCTTCTTTCATTCAAATCTATATATAATATATATCATAAATACAGAAGAAGAAAAAAACAATTATCGTGATTACATAAGTATATATATCATCAACACAATTACCCTATTTACACTATTTCCAACACCCCACACCATTTCCATCAAGTTGGAGCATATTACCATATACACCTAACTTGTTACACATGCAACTAATCTATGAACCTCTCGGTCAGTGAAGACATTTACAAGTTGATCATTAGAAGTGACAAAGTGAGTAACAATGTGTTGTATATACGGAATTATTAGAATAAAAATATCCTAATATCCCTATAGTAATTAAAATAAAATTTCCTTGGAATCTTCATATTCATTCTAGTAGATTTTATTTCCTTTTCTAAGAGAATGTAATCGTTACAAAATAGAGTAGTTGAGAATGTAATTAGCATGATTGAAATTAATAATATATTTCTTTATTGCCTCTCATTATTATTCAAGTCAATGTCTCCCGCAATGATCTTCTCCCCCTAATGAAATGACAATCTATCTCAATTTAGTTGGTCCTCATAACATTGAATTTGAGGCAAATGCAAAGTAGCCTTATTTGGTCATCTACTAACCTCCAAAAACCTTAACTCTCTAACAAATTGCTTGAGCCAAATATATTCACTGGTGGTAGAAGCCATGGCTAATATTTCACCAACATAGCTACAAAGCTCAGTTTCTTGCTTTTACAAGAGATCAAATTATTACCATTTTTTACAAGGCCAAATTATTGTCAATTAAAAAGCAATGCTCAAAAGAAAATCTCCTATATGTTGAAAAGCCTACCTAATAAGCATTTAAATATCAATAACTCTTGTGTGACCTTTATGTTCTTACAAAAGATCATTTCAGCACAAAAGCTGGCTCCGCATACAATCTAATCCAATCTACAATTAAAGAATTAAATTGTTTTAGAAGTTAATACCCTTGAAGGTATAAAATTCAAGCTTGATGATTAATACATGGTGTTGGTTTTGACAGGAATACATCCATATTTTGATAGTATCCATGACCAAGTCTTAAAAGGTCAAGTGGTTCCTTCAATTAATAACATAGTTATTTGACTATTTTGAGCCCATCCACCAAAATCTGACAGCAATTCTAATGATCCAAAGGAGACTTATGCCATGATATCCATTCATGGAGGATGAGGCAGGAGGAGACCTGGTTGTCCTCAATGCAGATATTGCAAATAATGGACACACCCAAGAAAATTGTTATTCTCTTTATGGAATCCCTGGAAAATAATCCCTACAAAACTAAAATGCAACTCTCCAAATTAACCAATAAAAAGCATAAGCAGTCAATAGTCTCAGGGATCAACTTATACTGCTGCTTATGACTCCACAACTTGCATCTCTCAATCTGGTAATAATTAAATTCCGTTGGCAACTGATTTAGGTGTCTCTTACCACATTATTGAAAATGGTTCCTTATTCTCTTCTATTGTTGTACTGAAATTTCTTCATTTCATCAGTCTAGATTCTAGTTAATGATTCTAAGGTTGCAGCCAAGGGATTTGGCTACAGATGCTACATCAGATGTCTCAGCAATCCCCCATCCCAGCTATCTCAAAGGACAACTTCACAGAATCTCTAAGAGCTTTGAGAATTCAATATATTTTCTCCAAGCTTAGAGCATTTTACTTATATGCGCTCGTGGAGAAAAACTATTGGAATTAGTAATTAAATGCAGAAATGAATTTTCTAGCAATTAATTTTCAGATTCATCTGCATAGCTATTCTTGTACCTAGAACATACCATACATGTAATTACAAACTAGAGTCATCATTAATCTAGTAAACACAATTGTAATCACCTAGAAAGTGTTTATAAATAGTAGATCAGCTGAGCAACACAACCTATTCAGAAAATCCAGTCTCATAAGCCCTATATCTCAGATGATCTTTGAAGATATAATTTTGATTTGTTTGCTTATTTAATTTGAATACTTAAAGTACAAATTGCAAGGTAAATAAAATGAATTTTTCTCTCTCTAAACCAGACTTAAAAGAAACTTGTATGAGTGGTTTTAAACCAATGAACACCTCTATTGACGCTAATCAAAAGCTTGGAATGACAATGGGGATTTGGACACTTCTAAATGTCTAAGATTAGTAGGAAGTGATTTACTTGTCAAATATTGTATTTACAACAAGTTTAGCAAGTTAGTTCATGCATTCACCCTATCAAGAACACCTGAAGTGGTATATCAGATCCATACATACTTGAAGAGGGCATTAGGTTAATGGCTTTTCTTCAATACAGACACAAACAACAATCAAGGCCTACACAAATGTTGACTGGGTAGGGTCTACCACTGATAGAAGGTCTATAGCAGGCTATTACACATTTGGGGTAGCTTGGTTACCAAAGCAAAAAACAGAGATTGTGGTAGCAAGAGCAGAGCCAAAACTAAACAAAGAGCCAGAAAAGCAACCCACTAACGGTTGGAAGTTGAGAGACACTTCAAAAAAGAAAAGGTAGATATGGGCCTGTTTGTATGGCATTTGTATCAAACTATGCAACAAGTTGAAAATATCCTCACCAAAGAATTCTTCTAGCCTAAATTTGAACTTCTTGTAAGCATGTTGGCCACAATAGATATCCATGCATCAATTTGAAGGGGCAGTTGAAGTTCGTTAGGAATAAATTCTTAGGATGTTTAGTAAAAATTGTAGGAGAAAAACTAATATCAATTCAATTGTTGTTAGGTATGCTATCTTTTAACCCTTGCTTTCTTTGTTCGTTCTTTATACCTAATTCTCCTAAGCAGGAGTAAATAAAGTATATGCAATGCATTTTCAGTAAGAGACAAGAGGAATATGACTTGGAAGTAAAAATGGGAGAAGATGTCACATTACAAGTTTCTGTGTTTAAATATCTGAGATCAATACTTCAAAATGAAAAGGAAATTATCAAGGATGTCAAATAAAGGATAGAGAAGAGAATGTCACATGAAAAGCTGACATAAATTGGCATACCTTGTTAATAGAGTAACTTAGCCTAGGTCTAGTGATAATAGATCTATAAAATGTAGGATCTTAAAGAATATCTCAACCAGATTTGTCAGCTTGCACCCAGAAATCATAGGAGGAGTAGATATAAGTTTTGAATCAATCATATTTGTCTTAGCAAGTAAATCTTTGATATATTTGGTTTGAGTGAGCAAAAGAGAACCATTAGATTGTTGTCAGACCTCTAATCCTAGAAAGTAATCAAGTGAACCAAGCCGTTAAGGGAGAAAAATGCATTCCATTGAGTGACTAATTTGTGAGTAGAAGTAGAACTTTCTGTGACAATATGACATAATCAACATATACACAGTTTCTCTGTTATTACAGTAGATGAATAAAGAAGGATCACATTTACTGTCAGTGAATCCAAACTGCAGTAGAGTAATTTTGAGCCTCTCAAACAATGATCGTGGTGCTTGCTTAAGCCCAAGATAAATTTATTTAAGTTGCAGACTAAAAGACTTGTCAGTTGATTCAAAACCTTGAGGTGAGTCATGTAGAATTCCTCTTGTACCAAAGAATTTAGGAAAGCATTAATAACATATAACTGTTACAGAGACGATTTGTGTATTAAAGCTTTAGTCAGAATGATATGAAATGGTAAATGGCTTTATAACAGGAGAAAATGTCTCAGAAAACCAAATTCAAGTTGTTGAGTGAAGCCTTTAACAACAAGCCATGTCTTGTACTTCTAAACAGATCTATCAGAATTTTCTTTCACTCTGAACATCTATATACAACCAAAAAGAACCCTGTAGGAGGAAGAGGGCCAGTGACCAAGTATTATTTCTCTAGAGAGCTGAAAATTCTTCATTCATAGAAGTAACCCATTTTGGAAAAAATTTCATTCATAGAAGTAAGTAACTCATTTTGGATCTTGAATAGTAGTTTTGGCACTCTTAGGTCCCACAAGTGTTAGGAGATGGATCAGGTGTACTTTAGGTTTAAAAGCACCTGGTTTAGAATGAGTTTGCATATGGTGAGTATTTAAGGGTTGTGAACTAACATGGACAGTAATGGAATTCATAGGCTGAGACACAGAGGTCAAGATAATGTGTCAGTAGGTGTAGATAACAGAATAGGATTATCAATAAGACTAGAGATTGTTGAAGATTTCATATCGACTAAAGATATGCTCAAATTATAGTATAGAAGTGGATACAAACATTACCTTATAAGTCAATTTTATGAGGTTGAATTAAGCTTAAAGTTCATTCTCTAAGATTCAGAGTCTATCAAGAAAGGTTATTGGGTCTATCATGTCACCTGCAATCAAGTACTTTAATCCCACACTCAAGATATCCAGTCCTCGGTGTGAGGGGGTGTATTAGAAATATCATATCGAATAGAAATATGGTTAAATTATAGTATAAAAGTGAATGCAAATATTACCTTACATGACGGTTTTGTGAAGTTAAGCTATGCTTAAAAGTACACTTTCTAATAGAGATATTATTGGTGTGACTGGCTAATTGTGAGGGAATAGATTTGTGTTAAGTAATATGAAGGGATTCATTTTTGTGCAAGGGATTCACTTTGAGCAGAGACACTAGGGTAAGAGGACAATTGTTTGACACTATTAGATGAGGATGAAAAAGGCTTTGAAAAAAAAAATCAGTATAAGGAAATTTTTTTTCATTGAAAATAACATCCTAGGATATGTAAAGAGGACTAGAAGGGGAGAGACATTTATAGCCTTTATGAGAAGTAGAATACCAAAGAAATAAGCATTCTTGAGATATGAATTGAATTTTCTGATTATGATAAGGTCTATGAAGAGGAAAACAAAAACAACCAAAAGTTTTTAAGAAAGTGTTGTCATGAGGAGAGGCTTTGTTTATTAGACAAACAGCTGTGGAGAAAGCATGATCCTAGAAGGAGAGAGGTAAGAAAGCTTGGTAAGAACAGTAACCTAAATCAACAACGTGATGATGCTTTTTCTAAATGACACCCTTTTGGTAATGCATATGAGGACATATGAATAATGCCAAACTGATTTAGGTAATTAGTAAAGGACCTAAATTCACCACCATTGCAGTTGGTTTGGATAGATATGATAAAGGTGTTAAACTAAAGTTCTGCCATGGTTTTAAATTGCTTGAAATAGAGACAACTTCAAAACTTGCTTTTCAATAAGTATAACCAAGTAAACCAAGAATAAGCATTAGCAAAATAATAATAATAAAAACTATAATTTGAAGAAACCGAAGTTCCCCACAAATCATTGAGCACCAATTCTAAAAGAGAAATATGTTAAGTTGTAGACAAATGTGAAGGTAATTTGCGTGCTATTCCCATACAACAATCTAATCTGAACAAAAGGGAATAGCAGCTTTAGTAGGAATGGAAATATTGCACTTTTGAAGAACAAGTTTCATTACATAAAAATTTGGTGTCCTAGTCTACAATACCAATCAAGAACGTTATTTGAGATATTGGAATCACACAAAATAGTATGGTTTACAAAAGGGAATTTTTTTTTTATGAATCTGTTGAGTCTTGAGAGATGAACTGCAGTTTTGGAAACTGATAGAGGCTGTCAGCTCCAACAAAGCCATGAAGTAAGATCTTATTAGCTTTCCTGAGATTTAACTAGACAAAACACATTATTATCATGTGCAAACCTACTAACACTAATGAGACTTATGGTGATAGAAGGAACGTGTAATAAGTTATAAAGAACACCATTAGTGTTGGGATCAAGGGGAAAAGAAAAATACATGGCACCACGAGTTAATGCCAAGACCTTGACCATTTCCTTTGAAGATTCTATCAGGACCACAAAAAAGAGTGATTTCTTGAATGATCTGAAAGTTTTTAGTAAGATCAAATGATGCTCATGAATCTAGAAACCAGTTTGATGGAGATGGAACGTCAATGTTGACAACTAAAGCTTGTGGTGGACAAGGTCTTGTACCTTGTAGAGGATTAATCCAGTCATTTGACTGAGGTTCCTGAATCTAATTGGTTTGGTACCACTAAGAGTTTGAATAGGGATTCTAATATGAATTCTCAGGTTGTGACCACGAAAGTGGATATTAGTCATTGACTATTGAAGCTGGAAATTCTGATTAAACCACTGATAAAAAAAGAAAGCTGAATCTTTGAACCTCAAGCAAATCTGAAATTGAAAGTCACTTCTACCACTGCAACCTTCACCTTGGTTGACGTGTCTACCACAACATCTAACAGATTGATTCACAAAAGTTAGAGTAATTAGGGCTTGTAGAAATAGGATTTCAATCATAATTATTGGAGGAATTCGGATAAATATCAGGTTTCTAAGTTTGTGAAGAGGTATGTGAGAGATTGAACAAAGGCAAGAATGTAGTATCAATTGAATGATTCTTTCGGTATTTCTTGAAACACAGTTCTTGAGCAAGAATCAAACTTTCCGCTACTTCAATAATAATTTCTCCAACACAACTTTCTACTAAGGAGATGACCAAATCCAATTCTTGCGGAAGACCTTCAAGAATAGCATCCATATTTTCTCTCAATGTTATTGATTCTCCATCTACGTGAAGACAATCAACAAGCGCTTTGATTCTAGTAACATACTCATTTACAGGATAATTATCGAGAGTAGTATTGCAAAGTTCAAATCCGAAACTGCCTCGTGTTGGTTCGTGTCTGATGATGAAAGTATGAACAAATTTATCCCACACTTCATATGCATGTACGCAAATGCAATCGTGTGAGACATACAAAAGTAAAATATAGTACAGCTATATAACTAACTAAGTGATGGCTGTCAACAACTATAGTACAGCTTATGACACATAACAGCATCAAAAGTAAAATACAATGAGAGAAAATAAAACCCTAAACGAATTATACATCACAAAATGGATGTGGGGCCACACAAGAAAAGACAAAATACAAAATGATTGTACACTAGGAAATGTTTCTTTAGCACCAATCACGAAAAAGATGACAAATAATTGTTTAAGGTGGTTTAGACACATACAAAGAATGCCAAGAGTAGATTGCAAAGGGATTTTAGTCTTGTGAAGAGGACCGTTTGGAGGAAATTCCCATGAGAGATCTCAGGGTAAATAACTTCTTTAACAATTTCTAACCATAAATTCAACTATGTATGGGCAAATAATTAAAAAGAAAATATACTTTTTTTCTCTCTCTAAACCTGCATCAAGCATTGAAATTTGCACCAATTCTTAGAACCTACAAGTTTAGCATGTCAATTCGAATGCAATGTCCATCCATCTACCAAACAAAGAATATGACACATTAGCCATGTATATGAACTACACATACTTCTGTAACAATTTATATTGCTGGATATTCATTCTTTTTTAAATGATACAAAGTTGAAGCTTTAAACTAGATTATGCAAAATAGAAATGAATATCAACACACCTGGGTAAAGTCATGAAGAATGTCTCTGTGCCTAGCCAACTTTTGAGTTACAGATGTAGCTGGTCCGGCAGATGCAGCACATCTACTCATTGAATCATTTATGTCCAACAGTTTCTCAAGCAAAGATTGGATTTCCATTTCCATGGACTTCCAAGACCTACTGGACCCAAGAGGTGGTGAACCACTATCCACATGACCTAATAACAAGAGGTATATTCTCATAACTCACAAACATAGAGAACTTACACTGCCAGAAAATGCATTCAATTTAATTCAATTCAATTATAAAGTGCATCAAGACTATTAGTCAGCAAACCACGATAACTTCTCCATCATCTCCAATTTAGAAACTCTGGCTTTCTGTCAATCATAAGCATTTTATGGCAATAAATGACTCCAGCACAAGAAGAAAAACAAATATCATAATCAAGCCTTTAAATTGTTTTTATTTTATTTTAGGCATACACGAAGTGCGGTTGCAGAGACCTTCAAAACCGTCATACAGAGACACAAATGCAGCTGACCGCAATTCGCATCCATGAAATTCATGCTAGAAGAAAATTTTAACACCAGTTATTACTCTTGAATATCAACGAGTAAAATATCGGTAAAAACATTTATCATTCGGCTAATATTTTATTCTTAAAAACAGTTGATGATCAATTAACTGTACTTAAAAAAGGTTGATGTACGAGAACTTCACATGCACGAGAAACATTTCCAGTTCAACCGCGCAATGCCTACATAAAAAAACTAAACAAAGGCCAGAAACACACATACAATCACTTGCAATTACCAAATCAGAAGTCAAAAGGATTGACACCAGAATTTTTCGATCCAATTACATCATGTGTGAGACTATCCAGCTTTTGTATTTACGATAATTCAAATTCAGAAAACGCAGAAACAGCCAATGAGAATCTGGAATATGTGTTGATTCAGTTTAAGATAGCAATGAAAGATTGAAAGGTGAATGGAATGAACCTGTTTGCGTGAAGCGACCGCCCAGTTTGGCGTAGGAAGAGAGCTTGACGTCAAGATCGCCCTCGATCTTGCGCGCTTCCTTACGCAGTTCCTCCCAACCCAATTCCTGCAACTCCAGATTCGGATCCCTCATTCGGATCTTTCTCGGGGAGCGGATTTCGGTTATTTCAGTTCAGAGATTCGGTAATTGGAGTTCGCGAGCGTAAGAAAAGAAGAACAGAGAGAAAGTGGAGAGAAGAGAAGAACGAAGAAGAGAGAGCAGGAGGGGAGGATCCTCTGCAGGTAGTGCACCGTAGGAACAACTGCAACCTAATCTAACATCATTTTTAATTTGAAAGATATAATTAATTACTTAATTTTAGATTTGTGCTTTCCATGTTTGTTAATTCATTTTTATTTCCTTAATTTTAACTTATTTTAGGTTTTTCAATATTTTATTAAATATTTCATGTCAAATAACTATATAAACTAAAATTATACAATTAAAGTAATAAAACATTGAAATTCACGAAAATAAAAATGAGAGGAACGGAGCCACGAAAATATAGAGAAATTTTCACTGAAAAATTATTGTTTCCTTTTTTTTACAATATCATCCAAAATAAAATTTTGAAGTGATTTTTTTAATTTTAAAATAATATAAAGGGGAAAATATGAAAAAATTAATAAACTAATGAATTTGTACTAAACAGAGTGCTCAGTGCTTAGTAATGGAGCTCGGTGCACGGTGTGGACAAATCAGCTCTCTCATTTGTTGGACCTATAAAGTGGGTCATGTGTCTAGCCCAGCTATATTAGTAAGTCCGTTGGAATATAATTAAAATAATCTTATATAATAATATAAGGTTATTGGTAAAGAGTTTTTTTAGCCTAGGAGCACGTGTAGCGCATGTGGTGGTTAAATCACGTAAGTATATTGTAACCTAAGGGTGTTTAGGGTACGTAGTGGTTAAGTTGCATGCATAGTGAAAGATAACGTTGCCACATAAGCGGAATATTTTCTTGCAGTTAGCACTTGAAAATAAGTGGTGCCCCGTAAAAGGTGATTTTTCTGTTATTATTTATGTACTCATTAGAGATAAGATTCTTTCCTGTTGTAGCACCTTGAGTGAAGGGGTCCATAAACAGAATGTTTCTGTTACGTATGCTTTCGGTTGAGATTAGATTCTCATCAGAAAAAGTTGTTATAAGATGTAAGTTATAAAAGGGGCTTGAGACTCTAGGTAAAGGTACGTTGTTTCTGATATTGAAATGGAATACTTCTTAAATTTTAGTAAGCACTTACTAACTTGATCGTCAGAGTGTGATCAATAGGTAAGGTCCCCTCTGTTTCAACAAAGTCACGTTGATACAGAGCCACGTTCTAGTAGAACAGATACAGACCAGAGGTAGAACTTGTCACTAGAGTCAACCACGCGAGAAAGTCAACCGGCGAGAACATAATTGAAAAGAAATATTTGGAGGGAAAATGTAATTTATTTTTTAAAAATTAATATATATATATATATATATATATTTAGTAAGTGTATATGATTTAATTATTTATACAAATAAAAAAATTAGATAAATAAATATCTAAAAATAGATATATTTTAAAGAAGTATAAATAAGCAAAAAAATTTACACAACAATTTTTTTTTTTAAAAAAAAGATATGAAATAAAACATTGTAAGAAAGGAATGGAATGTATGTTATACAATTGAATTGATTGTATTGTAAAAATATATTATTTTTAAAAAGTATTTTATATAATATATTCTTTTAGAGGAAAAAATATTTAAAGAAATAACTGTTTTAAAATACAACTAGCTTAAGGAAAGAAAAAATTTAAAATACAACTAGCTTAAGGAAAGAAAAAATTTAAAAATAAAAATATGAAGGAGGTGAAAGAAAGAATTATAAAAAACATAGTAATGGTTTGAAATGAAATAATTTAAGGGAAAATTTTAAAAGTGTACAAATATAAAATATAGTTTTGAAAAATAGTTTTGAGAATTGTATCAAATTTTATGTAGTATTTTTTTATCAAAATAAACTTTAAGTTTTAATAAATTATTTAATGTAAAAAAAGTTGTGATATAAATTTTTTAAAGAATTAAGAACAATAGTTATTATGGTGGGCATGTTTAATTAAAAATAATAATAATTTTCCTTAACAACTTGAATAGTTTGTATTTAAGTAAGAAATTCAATTTGAGTATAAGTTACTAAATAATTTTGTAATTAGATTAATGAGACATACATAAACAAATTACTTATTTTTTCATTCATGGTAATGACATATTAGAAAATTACAACATAATTAATTAATTATTGGAAGTTGATCCTCTAAGGTTATTCAGACCAAGGTTTCTTCTGTGCTTAGAGTGTAACAATAGAAGTATGCTTTGGTCAACTTTGTTCGTGGATATACATTTTAGTCCTAATTCTTGATGACTTTGGATGATTTCTTTGAAACTTTTTGTTGTTGTTGGATTGGGGGAGAGTTGAGGGTCTTCGTGTGTTAGCCAATAATCTCGTGTCTAAACTCTCCAAACAAATTGTTTTATACTTTGTTCACTTCATCCAACTTGTAGACAAGATTGATGTACATATCAGAATCAATCTCGACATATTTGCACATTACAACAACATGAGAATACAGGAAATGAAGTTTCTGGAACTTCCCACAATCACATCATCATTCATCAAGTATAACGCAAATTTTTCTAGCTGGTCGAACTTCTCTTGGGTTGACCATCTCCTCTATCGAGAATCTTGTGTTACTTTTATCAAATTCAAACACCCTATGAGTGTTTGATTTTGAATGAGCATCTTCATATGCCTTTGATGCAACTTCTAAATAGACATGGCTAACATTAATCATTACAGTAATTTCTCTCCTTTTTTCAGTGAAAATTTTGTTGCACTTTGTATATGTGGCTATGATCATGGAGGAAATTAGGAGATTCTTGTTTTCTTGAGGGTTGAATTTATGGATTCAACTAAGTTAGTTACAAGTGCCCTCATGTTTTGCCTTCATCCTATATTTCTCGTGTGACTATGAATTTTGTTAATCTACTTTGTCGCTTTTGGATTGACTTCCCTTATTATGTTGTAGTGGTAATTTGTTTGAGGCTTAATCATTGTGTATGCTTTATATTAAAGTAAAGAAGTTAAGATAGAATGGACATGGAAAAAAAGTTGTTGTTTTCAAAGTGGAAATGCTTACATGTAAAGGCCATTTTTTATAGTGGTATTCTTGAACCGCCTCATGAAGTTTTATGCAATGTGTTGAATGCAGTACACATGCATACAATTACCTTCAGTCCATCCACTCCAAGGTTTTCCATTCGCAACATCAGTGGAGTTATGGCAATCTAAGATTAAGCACAATGGCATCTTGATGTGAGTTAATTTTAAATGTTTTCATTTATGGTGACACTTTTACTTAAGGTTGGGATTTTAACAATTAATGGTGAGGAACTAAGGAAGATTCCCATTGAACACGAACTTAACCAAGTGGTTAAGTAAGTGTGAAGGTTCACTTCACAAAGGCAAAAATGAAAAACAAGATATGGTGAGGATGAGATGCATTGTGGAATTGAAAATGGGCACAAGGTTAACATCAATGGAGGTCATGGCCTCCCAAATGATGCACCATACTCATGATTATGAGAGAAACCTAAGAGCAACAAAGAAGAGAAACAAAGAGACAAACACATAAAATGGAATGAGAAAACTTATGATGGTGGGTGAGAAATGTCACGCCACTTGGAGGGTGATGTGCTCCAAGATGAGTGTGTTGGCCGCCACTTGAGAGCTTCCCAATCACTCAAGATAAGACCTCAAACCTAAGAAGACATAAGCCTCACTAAGAGCTCACACAATTTGTGCAGAGTTTCTTTACTTAATTCAAATTCAACTTGTAAAATACAATGAGGGAGACCTCCTATTTATAGGTGAAAGAGCCTTGGAGAACAAGAAGCAAGGGTAGGATGGAAAACACTAAAAAAGGGGCAGCCTTAGGGTTTGATTAAGTCAAAACCGCACCCTAGGTTTGTCCTTCTAAAAACTAGGTCAAATTTCCTTCCTAAAGGGCTAGGAATAAGTTAAAATGATAACTACAACTCATATTATGCTAAAGGCACCTTATTTTAGCATATCTTTTTTATTTGGACTCCTAAAGAGAGCCCAAATTATTTACAACATATTTGTATCTTATAAGAAGACCAAAAGGAAGAATAGTTGGTGTGCTGGTTTATGCTCAGCTCCTTTGGTGAGGTCCATGTGATCCTTGGTGGGGTTATGAATTGGTCGCTGAGATGATTGTTCACCATGTGCTTTGTCTCTTGCTTCCTTGGTCATCTTCGTAGCTACTTGGGTTGTATCACATCCTGAGGTGTCACCATACTAAACGAGACCTGACAGGAATTCATGACCCCTTCTGGCTTTTGCAGAGTGACAAATACACATGCATTGATGACCCCTTATGCCTTTGGTAGAGTGACACAACATATTGATTAGTGTGCCCCGCATAATGGATGATCTAGATTATTTAAATTTATTTAACGTATAGAATTCAACTTATGACAAACGACCTCCTACTTCCAAATTATTTTATATATTGGCCCAATGTCATGTTACACCCTTCGTACCTAATAAATGACACTTTGAAGTGAATCTAAATTTTCCAATTTCAACTTCATTCTTTGCAACTTCCTTCAATCATCCTAAAATGTTGTTGTGGAAGCAACAAGAACACAAATCTACCTACATCGCTTCCATGGTAAGTTAATTTAAGTGTGATTGGGTTAGTTGTTTAAAACTTTGATATTTGAAGTTAGGCTAATTTTGTTTTGCACAATTAGGACCCAGAAGAAGCATTGTGTTGACATACTATCATTCAATTCCTGAGTCACACCATTTATTAGTTCCCACATTATAACAATAAAAGTTTGGTGAAATCGCAAAGCTCAAGCATTTCAAGGTTGATCATGGTTTGGTGAAAGCTTTGGTGGAGAGGTGGAGATCAGAGACACATATATTTCATCTCCCAACTGGAGAATGCACAATAACCCTACAAAATGAAGGACTTCAATAGAGGTTGAGAGTGGATGGAGCCCCAATGATTGGACCAACAATGTTTTACTAGGAAGATGTGCTACATTTTTTGGCATAACCCCAACAAATGGGGAGTCACTAGTTGGGTCCATGGTGAAGTTAAAGTGTTTAAGAGAGAACATGTTGTCACTCTAAGAACAACCATCTGAAGAAGAACTTTATGAGCATGCTAGGGCATATATATTAGGATTAATTGGTATGGTGTTAGTGCCTAACAAAATAGGTTACAAAGTACAGTTAGGGAACTGATTGGTTAGTTTTTTTATATAGGGTAATGCGAAAGGTCACTGATATGCATGCAAAGACCATGGGTGGTTATGCATCCTTGTTACAATCATGGGCATGGCATTGCATGCCTTTTATCGCACAATTTGAAGACGTCAACCAACTTACCCATTTATTTGCTGATGGAGCAGTGGTAGAGTGCTCAACTTTCAAAATGTGTCACACAATGATTTAGTGGGGTATAGAGCAAGGATAGATCATATCCAGATTGATAAAGTTAAATTAACAACACTATCAATATTATATATTATTGCTTGTGTTTTTAGAACATTTTTATTTCTTTATACAATTATGAACTTCAACTGATGTAGTTTATATGCGCTCCATATGATGGGTTGGAGGCATCAACAACAACTAAAGCCTTTAAGGATCAACAATTGTGGACATCATTCACGTGAGTTTATTGTGCAATTGTGCAACGACACTATTCTGACAAGGTGAAGTTACAATTCACCTGGCACAAGAAGTTCCAAAACCTCCCAACAACCTAACCAACCTTACAAGTCTCAAATGGATTCAAGTCTCAAATAATAGACATGAACTTACATTGATTGATATGGCCATCCTCAACCCCTTCTACCATACACGGGAGTACATGGGATGATACATAAAGCTAAGAATTCTCAATGTCACTACAAAAGCATGCTAACTTGGAATGTATTTGATGAGATGTTACCCTACCATGCATTGGGTGGTTGGAAGACTCAGGACAAGTGTCATCACATACACATGCACATTGCCATGTGTTATGCTTGTCAACATCATTAGAAACATGTGATAAGAAGAAGTGATCTTAGATGCCATGGTACATTCGCATGCATTAGGTGGTTGGGGTGGCATGCATATTATCATGCTTTATGGTTTGTCAACATCACTAGAAACTGTTGAACAAGATGCTTTGATGCCTCCAAATCTGTGTGGAAAGCTTGAAGATCTTGTTGCTATGTGTGTGTGTTGTTTAATAGTTTTTGACTTGTCAATTCACTCCTTGTATTGATCCAAGCTCGCTTAACTTTTTATCCCTTTTAAAAGAAATATTTTCTTAAAAGCAAAGAAATTTTAGTCAGTTGTTTTTCAAATCATCCAGTTGAAAAAGATGTTACTCAAAGGGACTGAGGCTAAAACAAGTTTTTCAACTTGTTGAATTGTCGAAACAACTGGTTGTTTGTCACTTAATGATTTTCAAAATGTTTTCGAAAAGCTTTGCTTTATTTTGTCTTTTCTGTCAAACTGAAACAACTGGTTATTTCAATAAAACAATTGGTTGTTTTTATGAATATCTTAATAGAAAATTTATTTCAATCTGTTGTTTTGGAAAACAATCTATTGTTTTTATGACAAAATTATGTTAAGTGTTTGAAACTGTTTTTAAATGATTCCAACTGTTTTTTATTTATGATCTAACATTTTTAACCACTTGCTTAAGTCTATATAAAGGTTGTTTGATGATGTTTTCAATAACCTAAGAAATAGAGCTTATCAAAAATGTTTTCAATAAAATCAAAAGCTTTGGATCATCACTTGTGTGTGGAATAGGACTCAGTCTTTGTACCCTTTTGTTCTTCTACTTTGAATAGCTCAGGTGTATTCTATTTCTTTCACTTTGAACACTGTAATTTTGTGTAAGGCAGTTTCAGAAAGGGTTTCTAAAAATTGTGGTGTTGCCAAGGAGTGGTGTGTATTCTTGAGGGGTTCAAGATCATCACTCTTGGTGTGTATTTGTAATCTAAGTTTGATTACATAGTGAATTCTCAATGGTTACTTGAGGACTGGATGTAGCTCTTGGTTAAGAGTGAACCAGTATAAACCTCTTTGGGTGAATCTCTCTATCTTTCTCTTTTACATTGTTTTAATCATTGTTCTTTCTCTGCTAGTATAAACAATTTGTTGTTTAAAGAAAACGATTGAATTTCTGTAAAGAACATTAAAATTGAACTTTTATCCAGTTGAACAGAAAATCAATTGGTTGATTTTTCAGAACTTTTCACTCTACTTCCAAACTTTGCGAAAATCTTGTGAAAACAATTTACCCCCTCTTGTCTAGGCCACCAATTCTAATATAAACACGTGCTAAGAAGAAATGACCATGGGTGCCATGGTACCCTGGCATGCATTATTTGGTTGGGGTGGCTTACAGTACATGTAATGACATACACATGCACAATGTCATGTGTTTATAACCTGTCAATGTTACTGGGAACGTGTGTTAACCTAGAGTGTATTAGATGAGATGTTACTCTAGTAGTCACTGGGTGGTTAGGGTGGCTTAGGACACATGTCATCATAAACACATGTACATTACCACACATTTATGACTTTGCAACATCAATGGAAACATGTGCTAAGAAGAAGTGACCTTTGATGAGGTTTCCATTATATAAATGAAATCACATATCAACTTAAAGCCATAAAGCCACCACAATTCCTCCCTAGTAAACCAAATCAAACCCATTCTCTCTCTATCATCATCTTTCTTATTCACTCATCTTCAAATGGAGAACTTTGTCATCATAAAAACTGAAAATTATTTCAATTTTTCTCGTCGCTCTATTTGCAAATGGCCAAATTATTGAATGCCACGAAGGTGTCAAGTTCCAATGTCATTTATCTATTACTACAATCATTGAATTGTATGTTAAGCTTACAATATTTGAAAAACAAATTATGACACTCTTAAACCAATTGAGTCTAACATCTTCCACAAACCTCAATCCCAACACTTTCAAGCAAGCAATACTTTACTTTGTTGGACTTACTCAAAGAGCCACCATAATGGAAAGTACAAATGGTTACGATCTTACTTACAAATGTAACAACCCAAGACCAATGACAATCCAACACAACTGGTCTTTTCATCAATTGTTATAAAACATAACTCAAGTACTACAATATTGAGACCACAAAGAAGTCAATACAAATCAAATCTTACACTGATGTTACACATATGATCAATCATTGAAAAAAAAACTCAATCACTACATCCAAGTCTGTAGTGTAACCAATCATGAAGCAACATTAAACTCTTTATCCAAACCAAACATTTACGCAAAGCAACCTCGAACGAATTAGTTTGTGACTTAGATTGTACATATTGTTGGGTTCAATAGTGTCAAAGTTCAAGAGGGAGGATGAATTGACCTTTTAAAAGTTTCGCGCAGAATCAGATTTTATCACAATACACAGAAAATAAATTGATTTATTTGGCAATGAATAGATTTATTTTGACATTGTTTATGTTTAAAAACGTTTATATCAACCAAGTAATTCTTGGGTTATGCATATTAATTTTCAAGCCACACACTGATTTTAGAGAGAAAACTGTGAACAGCTAAAACAGTGACCTTCAATTTTTAAGCAAGTGATAAAGGTTCAATTATTAGCTTGTCAATCAATTGAGTAACCTATCACAATCAAACTGTTTCAGTTGTATTTAACAGATCATATACCTTCTTCACATAACCAAACTGATTTTCCAGAAAACAAGAACTGTATGAACAAGCCTAGAAAGAACGGATTTATTTTTAATTGAACAGATTCAATTTCTGGAAGATTAACAGATAAGCAAGAATTCGAGAGCAGTGATGAAGAGAAATGAACACACAACAGTTATACTGGTTCACTCAAATGAGCTACATCCAGTCTCACCTAATCCAAGGTGAATTCCACTAAAAAAAAACGTACCAAACACACTTACACAACCACTGTTCTTGAACCCTACAAGAAAATTGGCACACTTGCTGAAAAACACTATTTTAGCACAGACACTCTTCAAGAAACCCTATCAAGAAGAGTTTACAAACACACTTTTACAAGAATTTGAAATATGAAACGAATACACCTAATAGAGGATGCAGAAATCTGCCTTATACCAGTAGAACAGATTGCTCACACAGTAGCAACACCTCTAACCAAGCCTTAGAGCCAACCAAGAACAAGCACACTTTTGATTTGTAAAAACTTTCAAGAACACATGCTAGTTCTCTATAAATCCTCAATTCTCTGTTGTAAAACTTGTTTTCTCAATTGTATGATTCACGTTTAAACGAGAAACAAGTTTTCTTTTTATAGAAAAACAACTTATAACAGATTTTCAAAAAACAGTTAAAGCTGTTATAAAAAGAACAGATTGAAAATAAAATGAACAAATTTATTTTCAAAAGCAGTTAGAGAATCTGTTATGTGAAGGAGACTCAGTCAACCACTCTGATGCAACGACAAAACGAAAAAACCTTTTAAAGATAAATATGGCCCCGGACTAAAAAAGAATCTATTCATTTACAGATGAGCAGATTTATTTTTCAAAACGATAACAGAAAAGACTTAACTATTGAAACACAGTCGTTTTGAAAGAGTGAAGACTTAGTCAAAATACTTGATGCACAAAACCTGATTTTCGAAAGACTTAGTCAATGCATCAATTTAAAAAAGAATCAATTCATTTAGAAAAGAACAGATTTATTTTTATGCAGTAAGGGTGTTTTTGCAAAACATGTGAAAAACAGTTTCAGAAAATTTGTGTTTGCTCTTATCACATGGTCAGGGGTTAAGAGGTGAGTTACCTAGCAAAAAACTTACTCTTAAACAACCTCTAAGCTATACCTAAGACATTCTTAAAGCAAAAGTATATACACATGAAATTTATACAAAAAGTTTCATCAAACACATGTCTTGAAGGTGTAGCAACCATCTTCAACACATATATTCACCACCACAACATCAAAAGATCTATATTTGACTAAATATTTATTTGTTTAATTTCATTTATATTTTTCATCCAATGACAACTATTTATGTTAAATTTAAATTCTTCCTTAACTAAACATTCAAATATTTTCTTATTCATTGTAATATTATATACTTTCTACTTTATTTCTTTCCAAATTCTCAACTTATATACAAAATTTCATATTTATTTCCATTCATAAACCTCACTCTTATAAGCATAAATTATATGAATAAAATAAAATAATATAATGTTACTTTAATAAAAGTTTTCTATACGTTTTTTATTTCCTTTCTATAATTATTTCTAAAACAATTTTTTATTTATCATATTTATTATACACAACTCAATAATTTCAATTATATCTATTATTGTTTTTACAACTCTTAATTATTCATTTCTTATTATTTACATAGTTTTTAATTTATATTTACTTAAAAAATGTGTATTTTTAAATAATTACTTCTTCAAATATTAACTTCTTAAAATTAATATATTACATACATTTATTTTTAAAATTCTTATATATTTTACAACTAAATAAATTCTTTATTTTCTTTTCTCTTCATACAATTTCTATATTTTACATGTGTTGTTAATTTAAAAGTCTTTAAAATATACCTATTGATAAAAACTATTGAGGTAATTTTTTACTTGTTTAAATAATTATATCCTACTCATACACTAGTATAAAATTATGATTATAGGATGACTTATTACAACGGTTATAATTCACCTACCATTTATTATGAGATGGTGGCAAAATTGTAAATACAAAATTATTTGCTATGCTTATCTTTTTAACCAAATGAGATAATGACAAAATTGTAAATACAAAATTCTTTACTATGTTAGTTATTTTTTACCTATCATAATAAATGATATGTTGACAAAATTGTAACTAGAAAATTATTTACTATGTCACTTATTTTTATACCCCTCATAATAAATGATAATGTGATAAAATTGTAAATACAAAATTAATTACCAAATGAATTATTTTTTCAATCTTAATTACTATTTTTTATCAATATATAATTAAATTGTATATAAATAAATTATCTACCACAACAAGTTCACCACCTTCATCTTCCACATCTCTAACTTGCCAGTGAAATCGCTTCTTCCCTCTCCAATCTCCTCCAACTCTGCAAACCCAGCCTTCACTCCAACAATCTCAACTCCTCTAGCCTTCCTTCCCTCTCCCAATACCTTTTCCTACGTGTTGTTTACCTTTACAACAACCGCTTCTCTGACCACCTTCCTTCGCCGCTTCTCAACCTCGCCCGCAATTTCTTTACCGGAAAAATCCCCGACCACCTTTCTGCCTCCCTACGTTTACTAGACCTCTTTGACAACACATTCTCTGGTGACATTCCGACCAACTTCTCGTTCAAATCTCAGCTTCATCTCATCAACCTCTCCTACAAAAGGTTCAATAGTGTTGGAGATCCCACATCGACTAGAGATTAAAGTCTTTCATTGTATATAAGTGGGTGCAAACCTCAACCCTATGAGCCAGTTTTATGGGGTTGAGGCCGCTATCGGACCATCCATAATATATAGTCCCACGCACGAGTTGATAGTATCGGCGTGAGGGGGGCGTGTTGGAGATCCCACATTTAAGCCTAACTCAACCCCATAAAACTGGCTCATAAGGTTGAGGTTTGCACCCACTTATATACAATGAAAGACTCTAATCTCTAGTCGATGTGGAATCTCCAACAACTAGAGAGGAATACCAAGCTCCATGGGAACACAACAAAATCTTCAGTATCTCTCTAGTTCCGCATTCACAGAACCCTACCTTCGGCTATTGCAAATTGTTCCTCTCTAATGCACCTCACCATAGCGGATAACGCTTTCACCGAACTTGTTCCCACCATCATGAGAACTATGTCGAAGCTTCAAGTTCTTTCCCTTTTGCGGAACCAACTTTTCAGTTCATCCTGACCTCTCTGTTCTGCAACGCGCACCTGCGAAATGTGAAGCTCGGGTTCAATTCCTTCACCAAGTTTTCCGCACCATTAAGTGGGGAATGTGACAGCGTTTTGGAGGTTTTGGATATCAAATTCACCTGCGATTTCCTTCGTGGTTCACCCACACGACAACGTTGTTGACTTGTGCAACGTCGTCGTTGAATGCTCTTGACCTCTCTAAAAACTTCTTTATGTTTAACAAGATGGCTTTGATAATTTCCAAATCTGACATGAAGAATCTGTGTTGTATGTGTATAAATAGGTAGTTTTTGAGTTGTTAATTTGCAAATAATTATGATCTAAGTTTGTATGATTTGAAATCTCTTTTGAAAGTTTTCTTTTTTAAAGTTGTGTTAATTTTAGTTAGTTGATTCGTGTTTAAATCAATTGAAATAACTTCTGTTTAAATCTGGTGACTAAATCAAGGTTTTCAACAAATTAATTTATCACGTCAACCTATTGAAAAACACTTAAGTTTTTTTTAAGAGGATTTAAAAATGATTTGTTTTCTTTTATCTTTACTGGAAAGCAAATTCAATAATTTATTTCGATAAATGAATTGATTTTTTATGTTGAGATTTAACAGAAAATGAAAATAGTCAGTTTGTTTTAAAAATCAATCAAAAATCAATCAATTTTAATAGAATGTTGTTATGATTTTCAAACTGTTTAAAATGCTTTTAACCGATTTCATTTAATAATCAAACTATTTTAACCATATTTTAAAGCTTTATATAAAGAATGTTTTCTGATTATTTTAATAAGAAGAAAAGTTATTAAAAACGTTTTTCATGATAGAAGATCAAAGAGCTTCTAGAATCATCACTACAAAAACTGTTGTATACGGTGGCGATGATTTTCGTATAAACTGATGTTTATAAACACCACAATATACGCGAGTGGTGGTTTCTCAAACCACCACTGAACTGACCGCCACAAAGTTTAATGTGGTCGTTTTACGCTACCCGCCGCAACACTCGTAACTTTAACACTTTGTTTAAAGTGACAATTTTTATATGTAAGTAGTGTCAATCATAGCTATCACAATTTAATTCATTGAAAATGATTTCAACATCGGGTATAATGTGACGTTTTTAACTGTCAGTATTAAAATAAAATTGTAAAAATAATACGTCAATTTCAACTGACTAATTTTAAGTCTAAATAAATGGAATTTAGCCACCACTTTTTTATAATTTGGTTTACATAGTTAAACTAAACATAATATATTTTCATAATAAAAAATTAAAATACTAATAAAATGAAATAATATATAAAGTTATAAGCATCAATTCATTGCATTGAAAATTAAAACACAAATAATTGTTCAAAAGTTGATACATAATTTAAAATTAAAACCCACCTTGTTTATTCCTTATCAGTTTTGCTTCCAGCATTTCTAATTACTTAATTAGGTGATGGAGCACCCCTTCCAATATGTGATACTTGAAATAAATAATCAAAAAAAGATATAATTATAATATATTATGACAACAGTTGGAAAAAATTGTTATGAATTAACTCCGTCAATCATAAAAGATATTCACCCTCAACCTTATCAAACCAGCAATTCAACAATTTCATATCATCAATTAAACTGTAATATCATACTAGCAATTAACATCCAATTTTAGACCTAATTCAAATGTGTTCTGAAAACTAATTAAAATGTTTTATAGTTGGTGTATGAATGGCAGTGAAACCGTTAAAAATGGTCTCGTTAATTTTTGGGTTGCCATTTTCACTCTGGTGGAAATCCTGTTGCAGATATTTTATGATCTATCATCACTCGTTGACGCTCAGAGACAACGACATAGCATACTTACTTTTCACACTAAATAGTTCGCATATGGTTTCATTACTATGTGTTGGGTAGTTGCTACCATGCGTTTTTCTGTTGATGTCCATTGGGTGAGAGATATAATTACATTTTAAAGTTGTTTTAAAAACATGTAAAGTGAACAATATATGAAATCATAGGACAATTGGACAGGACAGAATGCAAGGCAAACTAAAAATAGTTAACACAGATTGCATGCAATTTTAAATAAACTGTGTCCAGATTCCAATATTGGATTCATATGCATGTCAAATTCAACAATTTCAATCAATTTCTCGTGAGTCCCACCCACTGTTTCTTTAATTGCAAAACAATAGAACAATTTATTTTCGGAAGAAAAGCAAATCACACTTTACTCACATCAATTCTTGTTGTTACGTGCCACTGTTTCAATTCATCAAAGGGCATTATTCAAAAAGCCATGGACCCCATTGTAATGCTTGTTTCAATTTCACCAATGAAATACTCAATAGAAGTTTGATTCATTCCAGTCAAAGCACCATTCTAAATTGCTAATCTTCAATTGCTGAATTTTTTTTTCACCTCAATCACGCTGCAGTACTGTAACATAATGTATTAAACTTGAATGAATCAAATTTCAATTTACGAAAGTTCTAGCAATCACCAAATCTGCATCAAGACTTGCACCAGTAAAATTATGGCTTCATCAAAATTGAACCAATTTAGTTGCCGCACCGAGACCAGAAAATTCTGCATCAAAATAAGTACTACGTTGCACTTCATAAAACCAGTTTTAGATTTTCACTGCTGGAATATAAAAATTATGCACCAAACTCCTCAAGCCAACTACTACAATTCTAAAAATAACTACAAGTTGCCCAATTACAATGCAAATTTAACCAAATTAAGAATCATATGTTTGCACAGCAACTGTTTGAAGAAATGTTTAAACCAATTTCTAGTTACAGAAGAAGCACAGGAAAGATTCAATTACTTCCACCAACAAACTCAGTACCAATTTTATTTTCCACCAGAGATTAATAATTTCTAAAACAAACTTGCAGTACTTTCTGTCTCACCGTAGAAGCCAAACTCACCGAACTAGCGATTTAATTCCAATCTCCACTGCAGCAAATGAATTCAACCTTCACGTTATGAAATAATTCTACCTTGTACCTCCGTAAAATTCGCTTCTATCACGATTTACTTTGATCAAATGAATCAGTTCTTGACTGGATCAATTTTCCCCAAATTTACTTCACCGAAACTCAGCATCACTTGTTGCTTCTTCACCTAAACTATTTGTCACTTTTTCTCGTATATTCTCCAAATCACCAACTCAATTATCCGTTGGTTCGAACCAACTCTCATGAATCAGTGATAATGGAACTAGCAATTAAACAGACAACGACGCAATTAAAATAGATTTTTTAAATAATAGGTAATGTTGATGCTCATTTAAATAATAGGTAATAGATTTTTTAAATATTTCTCATCTCACACTTGAATTTTTTAAAATAAGTAATTGAGATTAAAATAGTTGAATGATCCTTGACAAATGAATTTACCTCTATTACTATAGAAACCTAAGCATTAGATTTTTGGTAAGTGAAAGATCAACGGTTAATACAAGGAAAATTAATAACCAACGTAGGACAAAGACAATCAATCGTTAACCCAGTCCACATAGTCATACACAATAAATTTCACAAATTAAGAACAATAGATTTTATAAATTAAAAACAATAGATTTCACAAATTAAGAACCACAATAAATTTCACAAATTAAGAAAATTCCAGTAGTAGATTTCAAATTTGAAGAAATGATGGTGGAGAGAAGTTTGAAATCCTTCCCAGGAGACGGTGATGACCACTACAAAAAAATTACATTTAGTTGCAATAAAAAGTGACGGCAACACTATGGACACTAAATAGTGTCAGCTAAACCTTCACAATTAAAAAAATTTAAAGTTTTTGAAGGTGAAGCCCACGTTATACCTACTTAAAATTTTGAAGGGTAAGCCGACGCTACACTTCCTTAAAGTTTTGAAGGTTAAACTCACGCTAAGCTAGCTTACGCAAATAATTAATTGTTTTATTTAAAAATTGTACGGTTTTGAAGAAGATTGAAAACTTTTCGAGTGGGAGCGCTTGATCAGCTACACAGTGAAGTAAAAAAAGCAAACGAAACGAAAAAAAAAAAACACCAATCACCAATCCTCCACTCGAGTGAAATCGAATTCCTAAAATCACGAACACCAAAAATAAAAGGCACGCAGCAGGCATTGAGGGAAAGACATTCGTAAAATGTGACCTAAAAGTGAAAACAGCGAAAAGGAGAAGTGATCGGAGTGAAGCAATGCGCGTGGGAGAGAATAGGACTGACCAAAACGTAGTCGTCGACGTCGCGCGACCGATTCAGCAGCGCAATTCCTCTCGTCTTCTTCGTGGTCATTACTTCTCAACCCATTTCTTTCTGCCTTTATCTGCTTTTGCCTCCATTTCTTCGTTTCTGTGGTGAGTTTGGTGAGTGTGGTGAGTGAAGGATTGCTTGGAAAGTATCATTGGTGAGTAAGGTGATGAACCCTAATCGGTGACCAATCCTAATCGGTGACCAATCCTAATCGGTGACGAACCCTGATCGGTGAGAAATCGTAATCGGTTCCAATCTTCAAAATTGAGAGTGAGCTAGTGAGATGTTCTGGGTAAAAGGCAAAATAGATTGTGGCTACGATGTTGTGAACATTTATCATTGATTTAAAAGGTGAGTTGATTCATGTTCAATTTTGGTTCCTGTACGTTGTAAGATTGGGTATTTAATTTTTGTGTTTCTGCGTATGATCTAACTTTTGTCACACCCTTGCAGCGTTAACACTACTTCCTTTCACTACTTCCTTTCACTACTTCGTTCCTTATGCTGTTATAACTTTGACAAGGTTTGGTCCAAATTTGTTCCTTTTCTGGTTGCCTCACCCTACTATTTGTTACGTTCTATTATTAAAAGCTAAAGTTCACAAGTAAGACTCCTTAGAAAAGTTAACATCTGCAAAATGTTGTGATTTTCAATAAATTGTAGCAAATTAAAAAGAGTATGTTGATAGGAATATGGTGTTAATTAGTAGTGTATTATTCTTGTGCTAATGCATAATCACCCCACAAATTAATGTGGTTTTTGTTTTGTAGCACTCGGGTTTCAAATGAACAGGGGGCAGGGAATCCAAAGACAACTTAAGGCATTGTTCTTGTGGTTGTGATTCTTAGAGTTGCATATGGAATTATTGTGAGCACAATCTTCATCAGTTGCTGACATATATTAGGATACACGTATAACAATGATATGGAAGTAGTTGATTATGCTGGAAGCATGGCTCCTCTCCTTTGTGTGTCTGTTAGTGCCGACAGTGTAATTGGATCACTTTCTGGTGAGTTCAAAATTTTGTGAATGTTTGTGCTTTGACCCTCCAATAAATTGCTTTTGCTTTAATCAAGTCTCCACTTCACTACAACACCTTAAGCCCACTTCACTACAAAAGCTTACTCGTGACATTGACTCTGTGCATGTGAGAGAGCTAGCACATCATGATCATGTTAGTATGCTGAATTTCAGTCTGAAGTATGAACTTATTATGACTTTAAAGTGGTAACACTATTTAAGCTGTGTCTTCTGTGATGAGTTGATTTTTTGCTTTAATCAAGTCTCCACTTCACTACAACACCTTAAGCCCACTTCACTACAAAAGCTTACTCGTGACATTGACTCTGTGCATGTGAGAGAGCTAGCACATCATGATCATGTTAGTATGCTGAATTTCAGTCTGAAGTATGAACTTATTATGACTTTAAAGTGGTAACACTATTTAAGCTGTGTCTTCTGTGATGAGTTGATTTTTTTATAAATAAAATAATTTAAAGATAGCAAAAGGAAGATCACAGAGATCAATGATAGAAAAGGATTTGTTTATTCAAATAGAAAAGCTAAGATTGCTTGATAACTTTTTGTCTACAGATTTGTGTGTGTAAGGTACATGTTGTAGATATCTTTTAAAACAGTGTTTTTTTTGTTTAGTTATTTTCTATTTGGTTTTTATTCTAAATGGAATGTGTAGCCAAGTTATTTAGTCTTGAAACTTTGTGATTTATGCAGGAACTCGAGTTAAAAGGGGGATTCACATTGCTTGAGAGTTTGTAAATAAGTATAATACTCACATACTGTGAAAATATATAAAAATTCAGCTTCAGGATTAAGAGTACGACTCATGGAGTAGCTGTCGATAGAGTGCAAAAGAGATGGTCAATTTGGCTAACTAATGATAAAGAAAATCATGTTGTTTCTGTGTAATTGATTGCATACTTACACTTTTATCTTAATTAGGTGATCATAATTTTAGTTTTTTTTTTCAAGCACACTCGAAGGTACATACTATTAGTAACTTAGCAATGTCATTACCAGTGGTCATCAATGCAGACTTGATCAAGGTAGGAGACCAATTGGAGTGAAATGACTTGACATATGCAGCTGCTGTAGCATGAGAGCATGCCATTGAAGTGCCTGAGATTATATTATATTGTACTTTTCTTTTATCACCTTTAACACTTTCAATGCATATTGTTTATATCTAAAGTTAACAATCATGTTAGTGATGTGATTAGACTTTGTGTTATCTTGAAAGAGAGAAAGATTGAAGGTAGGAAAAATACGTGTAAATCCATATCTTATGTGTTATACACATTCTTTTATAGTTTTTTGGCAATTTTTTAGTTTTGCAGTTAATGATTTTTGTTCATTATTTAATATAGTGCAATCTTGATTTCAAGGGTAAGAGTAGAATGTAGTATTGTCCCTATGTATATATTAGAAGACAATTTTTGTTTTTTTATTAATACTGGGGTTGAAATAGAAATTGGAAGATTTAAATGAATGTGAAAAAATTGAGAAAACAGAAACTGAAAAATTAATACTAGTATTTTACAGTTATGAAAAATATTCGACAATAACTTCTCGTTGATTAATACATTTAATCACTGTATATGTACCCAATCTCTCTTGAAACAATTAAAGATTTAGATTAGAAGGTGGAATTAATTAATGATAGTTATTAGTAATTAAAATATATAAGACAATTTTATTATTAGAAACTGAAAAAACATTCAAAATTTTGTTCTTATTTTTTTTTTTTTTTTTTTTTTATTGTGGGTGTAACCCACACTAACATTTTAAATTATTTTTATGTAGTGTCGGTTAAGCCCATTAATTTATTTTAATTAGCATCCAAGAAGTGTAGGCTACACTCACTCAAAATGTGTCTACATTGCTATACCACTCAAAATGCATCCATATTGTGGGGGTTCAGCCCATTCAAATTGTGTCCATTTTGCGTAGGTTTAGCCTACTTAAATTGTGTCAGCTTTTGAGTCCCACGCTAGAGTGTTAGCATCCAAGGTATTAGCTTCCACATTTTTTGGATGCTAAGCCTACACAAAAAGTGATTTTGCGCTGGCTTTTGAGTATTTGTGTCCATATATGACTCACGCTATTTGCATTGTTTCTTGTAGTGGACGGACAATAAAAACGATGACAATCGCGGACAGTGAAGGGCGCGAGTGAGGGTTAGGTTTCGGGCGCACGAGAGTGAGAAGATGCATGAAGGCGAGAGTAAAGGACTAACTTAGGTTATAGTTTGTGTTTCATGAGGGCGAGAATGAAGAACCTAGCGCGAGAGTGAAGAGAGGTTTCGTGAGTGTTTAGTGAAGAGAGGTTTCATGAAGAGTTTTTTTGCAGAAAGAGAGAGGGAAGAGAGGTAGGGTTTCGTGAGTGTTTAGTGAAGATTGTTTAGCATAGAGAGAGAAGAGAGGTTTCGTGAAGATTGTTTAGCAGAGAGAGAGAAAAGAGGTTTCGTGATTGTTTACGAAAGGTGTGAAGAGTTAAGAGTGAATTCGGCTTCCAAAAGTCAAAGTAGGTTTTAAAAAAATTGGGAATAATGAGGAATGGTGTATGGAAGGAAGGAAAACACAGGGTTTTTATTTCGGAGAAGAATTGCGGCAGTTCAAAATGACACGTTCCAAAGGATAATTGTGGCGGTTACTAAGATGTCGTATTACACGGAAACTTGTGGTGGTTATTAATAATCGTCATATTAAAATCGCCACTTCATACATGACTTTTTGTAGTGCATGTTGATATCTTGGATCATTGCTTCTGTGTGAAATAGGATTTTGGGTTATTTCTTCTTCTGTTCTTCAATTGTGTAAAGCCCAGGTGTATTCTAATTCAATCTTATTTTATATTGTGGTGTAAACAATTTCAGATAGTGTTTTTGAAATTTATGTTTTTGTTGAGAGTGTTGTGTGTTCTTGAATGGTTCAAGATGAACATTCTTAGTTTTTTTGTAATCTGGTTTTGATTACTTAGTGAATTCTCAGTGGTGTGCTAAGGACTGGATGTAACTTTTGGTTAAGAGTGAACCAATATAAATTTCTTTGTGTGATTCTCTCTTCCTTACTCTGATAAACTGTTTTATATTTTGTATTGTGTGTTCTGCATAAAAGAATCTGTTGATTTGTAAAAACAAGAGGTTTATATTTGTCACAAAACTGTAAATTTGTTAAATAACTAGTTGAACAGATAAATCAATTGATTGATTTAATTGATCTTTTCAATCAAACATCAGTATTTTCGAAAATCCTGCGAAAACAATTCACCCCCTCTTATTTCAACCATATATTCCAACACTTTACTAGTTCTTTGTCAGTTGATATTGGGAACTTTTTAGCATTGAAGGAGTTTAAAGTCGAGAATAATTTGTTATCCAATGGAGTTCCGCCTAACATTGTGAAATGTAGGTTGTTAAAGGTTTTTTTTTATCTTGAGGGGAACCGCTTCTATGGGTTAATTCCTTAGTTTCTCGGGGAAACAAGGAACCTGAAGGGTTTTTCTCTTGCTGGTAACTTTCTTGCTAGTTTGGTTCCTTCTAGTTTTGGAACGCTTTTTGTGCTCGAAACGCTTAAATTGAGTGATAATTAGTTGAATGTTGTGGTAGGAGATCATGAAACTGGGGAACGTCAGTGAATTGAATCTCAATAATAGGTCAAGTTTGGTCTAATATTGGAGACATGATTGATTTGCAATATCTTAATTGCAAGTTCTAATATTAGGGACAAACTCCATCATAAAGAAGCTTCACAATGTTGAATCAAGTGTGATCAAAAGCTTTGAAGAATCAAAATCCTAGCGTTTGATGGAAGGCTGAAGTTGCTACTGTGTTTTAGAGTAGGATCTGGGTAGTTTATCATTGTAATCCACTCTTTGTTGAATCTAAAGCTTAAGTGTTTTCAAATCTTTTAAGTTTAAAGTGTTTGTCAAACTAAGTAAAAAACAACCTGTTGTTTTGTCGAAACAATTGATTGTTTTACACTTAGGTGTTTTTGAAAAGGTTGAAAACTGTTTTGGTTGGTTGACTTGCTGTCAAACTAAAACAATCAATTGATTCGCTCTTTCAATCGATTGTTTGTTTGAAAATCCTAACTGAAACTGTTTTGTTAGTTAAGTGAGCTTTAAATGATTTTATAACTGAATACGCTCCTACTTTAAATGATTTGACCATTCTTTGAAAGCTATAAATAGTTTGGTTAAGTTTTATAACAAAAATTTAAGATAGAAAAACAGATTTGAGTTTTTCAGAGATTGCTTTGAAGATTTAAGTTTTCACCTTTGAGCTTTGGTTTATCAAGAGAGAGTGGAATAGGATTACATTTGTATTGATTTCAGTTCATTCTGTAACAAGTGTAATTCGTTGTGAATACTTTGTACATTCTGGTGTTGTAAAGCCAAGAAGGGTTGTGTGCTCTTGAGGTTGTCAAGATCAACATTCTTGGTGTGTGTGCTGAGCCAAAGGAAGTGTGTTTCTTGAGGGGATCAAGGTCACTTCTTTGGTGGTGTGTGTATGTAATCTGGTTTTGATTACTTGGTGGATTCCCAGTGGTTTCTGAGAAACTGGATGTAGCTCTTGGTTTAAGGGTGAACCAGTATAAACTGTTTGTGCATCTCTCTCTTCCTTAAACTCTTTAAATTCAGTTGTTGTTGTTGTTTTTACTGGTATAAACAACCATTGTTTTTCTAGTGCTTTGCTGTTTTGAGCTGTGTTTCTTGGCTAACTGAATTCCTAATCTGGTTTCTTGCAAAGAATTTCATTCTAGCTTAAAAAGTTTGTGAAAACCCCCTTTAAACAATTCACCCCCCTCTCGTTTAAGGCCATACATTCTAACAATTGGCATCAAGAGCTTGGTACTTGAAAAATACTCAAGTTTGATCCTAAAACCTTTTTTCAATGGCTGAAAAACTACCTTTTGGAGAGGGTGCTTCAATCAACAGACCACCTCTATTCAGTGGTTTGAATTATCAATTCTTGAAATTTAGAATGAAAATCTTTGTTGAATCTCTTGACAAGAGAATTTGGGATGCAATTGAAAATGCCCCTTTTATTCCAAAATTTGAAAAAGATGGATCTTCCTTTGAAAAACCTTGGTCTTAATGGACTGATTCTGAAAATAAGAAGGCCAAATTTAATTGTATTGCTAAGAATATCATAACATCTGCCTTGAATTCGGATGAATTTTTTAGGATTTCTCAATGCTCATCGGCCAAGGAGATGTGGGACACTTTGGAGGTGACTCATGAAGGAACCAATGATGTGAAGAGAGCTAGAAAGCATACTCTTATTCAGGAATATGAAATGTTTAGATTGCTTAAGAGTGAGTCAATCGTTGAAGTACAAAAGAGGTTCACCCACATCATCAACCACCTTATGAGCCTTGGGAAAACCTTTGATAAAGAAGAACTAAACATCAAGATCCTCAAGTGTCTTGATAGATCATGGCAACCTAAGGTGACATCAATTTCTGAATCAAAATATTTGACATTCTTGACAACGACTTCATTGTTTGGTAAGCTTAGAGAACATGAGTTAGAAATGAATAGACTCAATGTTCAAGAAAGTGAAGACAAGCATGTGAGAAGCATTGCCTTGAAAGCTGCCAAGCACAAAAGCAAGCAAGAGTTAAGTGATGAAAGTGAAGAAGAAAACCTTAGTTTGCTGTCCAAGAAGTTTAGTAGATTCTTGAAGAGAAATCGCAATAAAGAAGCCAACAAAGAAAGGTATGGCAACAAGAAAACTAGTGATTTCAATTCTAACAATTATACTTGCTTTGGTTGTGGTGAACAAGGGCACATAAAGCTGATTGCCCAAACAAAGAAAGCAATGAAAAGAAATCAAGCTACAAGGAGAAAAAGGGAAAATCAAGAAGAGCATATATTGCTTGGGATGAAAATGAAGTCTCCTCATCAAGCTCCTCATTAAGTGAAGATGAAAAAGCAAACATATGCTTGATTGCAGAAGGAGATGATGAGTCATGTAGCTCAAGCAATGTAAGTTCATGTGCTTCCCTAAGTGCTGAAAATTATAGTAAATTGCTTCAAGCTTTTCAAGAAACTCATGAAGAAGCTAACCGATTGGTTCTCTCAAACAACCGATTGAAAGGGCTTAACAACTGGCTTAAAAAGAGGGTTAAGACACTTGAAGAAGAGTTGGAAAAATAAAAAATTGAGTTTGAAAAGCTTGAAAAACATTGCAAAAACTCTTCTCATGTGTGTGACTCTCTTGTTTGTGAAAATTGTGAAAATCTTGAAAAGAAAGTTCATTATCTTATTAGAACTATGGATAAGCTTTCAAAGGGAAAATCCAACTTTGAGAATGTCCTGGCATCTCAAAATTGTGTTTTTTGAAGAGCTGGATTAGGTTTTAATCCACAGAACAAGCAAGATAATTTTTCAAAGAAATTTTCAAAACTGCCAGTAAAACAATCGATTGTTAAGTCGAAACAACCGGCTGTTAAATGTTTTTATTGCATGGAAAGAGGCCATTTTGTCAGATTCTGCAAAATAAGGAAATATTTTGTTCCCAGAGGTTTTATGAAATGGATTCTCAAAGGTTGTGAGGTTTTATGAAATGGATTTTGCAAATACTTTGTACATTCTGGTGTTGTAAAGCCAAGAAGGGTTGTGTGCTCTTGAGGTTATCAAGATCAACATTCTTGGTGTGTGTGTTGAGCCAAAGGAAGTGTGTTTCTTGAGGGGATCAAGGTCACTTCTTTGGTGGTGTGTGTATGTAATCTGGTTTTGATTACTTAGTGGATTCCCAGTGGTTTCTGGGAAACTGAATGTAGCTCTTGGTTTAAGAGTGAACCAGTATAAACTGTTTGTGCATCTCTCTCTTCCTTAAACTCTTTAAATTCAGTTGCTGTTGTTTTTACTGGTATAAACAACCCGATTGTTTTTCTGGTGCTTTACTGTTTTGAGCTGTGTTTCTTGGCTAATTGAATTCCTAATCTGGTTTCTTGCAAAGAATTTCATTCTAGCTTAAAAAGTTTGCGAAAACCCCCTTTAAACAATTCACCCCCTCTCGTTTAAGGCCATACATTCTAACACACAACACCATCACCATCACCTTTATACCAATGTATGTGCCCTGTTGTGCCAATTCTTATGCGTATGGAATTTTGGCTAAAGTTATTGTGAATGTTTTGGAGGCCTCGAGCAGTTGTTATGTGGAATCGAAAATGTTTTCTTGACCACCAAAGAATGAGTTGTGCTAATATACAATCCTGACATGGCAGGGGATGATGACATGGCCAAGGGTCTTTTCGAAATTACAAGAATAAAATTAAAATTTGAAAGGTTATAAATTGTAAATGGTGTTTTTGTTATTGTAGGAAAAGAGTGAAAAGGTGAAAGCAGGAGGGTATGGGTTTATAGTGACCGAACACTTTCTTGAATCTACTGCACAAAGAGTGAACGAAAGGCGAAAGCGAAGTGCGAACAGAAGATGAAGGCGAGGAGCGAATGAAACCACAAAGTGCGAACATTGATAAGATTTATTAGTATTTTTCAAGGTTATTTTTTTGGGTTTTTCGGGGTTGTTATTTTATTTTGGGATTTGGTGATAGTTTTTGTTGGTGGTCATGGTGGTTGCGTTATTGTTGTTTGTGTTGGCGTTTTTTTTTGTCGTGTTTCATTTTGGACGTGGTACATTGTTTGTGGTTTGTAGTGTATTTTGTTGGAACAAAGGTAAGTCCTTTATGCCCTATTTGTTTATTTTTGGAAGTTATATTTTTTGTATGGTTGAGCTCGTGTACCTCAATGACGATGGGGTACTGTTTAGTTGGAAGGGAAGCATGGGCGAGCATAATGGATATACATAGGACATGGCTTCTTTCTGCTTTCTCCTTCTTTTGCAAATCATTTATTTTTTCTTGAAAAAACATAACTCTTGTCCCAAACTATTTTTTAAAATAATAAAAGGTAATTATTTATACTTATATCTTTTTTCTATTTTATTTACTTTATTTAATTTATCAAGTAATGATTAAATTTCATTATGAACATTGAAACCTTACATGGAATTCATTCAATATCTTATGTGACATGTTTTACTTAGGTTTTCTTTGAAAAATGACATATTTCCTTGAGGCACTTATTGTTTGTTCATCTGTCTTAAATGGATGAAATTTGGTTGTTGATGTTAGTTGATTTTAGATTTATCCCTTTTAGGGGTGACACTTTACTTATGATTTTGATTTTAGCAAACATATGGCGAGACCTAGGGAAGATCCCCACTAGACATGAACTTAACCAAGTGGTTATGTAAGTGTGAAGGTTCACTTCCAAAGATAAAAGAAAAAACACATTATAAGGTGTGAATAGTGCATGTTGCGGAATTGGAATGATATGAAAAGGAAACAAATGGAATAAATGGAACCGATTTGATAAATGAAGCAAGACAAGTATAGAAAATACAAATGAAAAGTGGCATACAAAAAATGGTAGAAGAGATGAAGGAAAGAAAGCTTATGGTGATGGAAGATATTGAACACGCCACTTGGAGTGTGGATTCTCCAAGATGAGTGTGGAGGGTCGTCACTTGAAGAGCTCTCAACTCTCACAAGATAAGACCTAAGCTAGAGCATACAAACCTCACACAATTTGTGCAAAGTTTTCCTTCTATATCAAATTTCAACATGAAAATACATGAAGGCACCCTACTTATAGGAATGGGTGCCTTGGAAAACAAGATGAGCAAGGGTAGGATGGTAAATGTTTGAGGGGCTGCCTTTAGGGTTTGACTAAGTCAAAACCGCACCCTAGGCTTGTTCTTCTAGAAGCTAGGTCAACTTTCATTCCTAAAGGGTTAGGCACAAGCTAAAATGATAACTACACCCCCTCTATTATGCTAAAGGCACTTATTCTAGCATATCTTGCTATTTGGACCCCTAAAGTGAGCCCAAATTATTTACAACATGTTTTATTTTTAAGAAACCGGAAGAAAGAACATTTGGTGTTCTGGTCTATGCCCACTTCTTCTTCTAGTGAGGTCCGCTAAATCTTTGGTGGGGTATTGACTTGATTGTTGAGATGATTGCTCATAGTGTGAATTGTCTCTTGAGGCCTTGGTCATCTCCTTGTTTACTTGGATTATATCAGTTGCCATATAAATGTATCCTAGTATGTATGATATGCTTAAGATCTTTCAAACTTTTGGTAGCTTTTTCTCATTCCATGTGGTAATTTGTACTTCTTCACGATAGAACTTGATATGGACCAAATTAATGCATAAATTTGGGCCTTGCTACAAATTTTAGTTTTTTGAAACCATGTGAGCAGCTCTATTTAAAAATGGGAGAAAAATGTACTGCAAATTTGATTAGTGACATAAATTTTGGCTTTAGAGCATGTATTATTACCGAACACCTTAGACTACGTATTCAAGAAAAAGACGGAAGCATTGTTAGTTTCAAAGGTGAAGTTTGTATTCCATTACACAATTAGTACTATTTGTATTGCATTTTGAACAGTAATGCATATAGTTTGTTTAGAGATAAATAACAGGTAATCGTTTTGTGATTTGTTATACCAAAAATATGGTAACCTTGATCTTTAAAGTGCTTTTTTGTGTAAACTATGTACTTTATTCTTTTGTTTTGAAATTTAAAAGGACAACATTAACTATGGTGGCTGATTGGTTTTTTTCATTATGCAGGGTGCATGGTATGATGTCCATGGTGCAACTTTATTTTAGTTCTTTATACTTGTATAATAAAATTAATATAGATGTAGTTATTTTTAGACTAAGAGGAAAGGAATATTTGACCAGTGTAAATTGAAAAAAGGAATAGAAGACTATCATCATATTGTTATTAGAAAATTTAGGAAGGGTTTTATTCATACTTAATCACTTTTTGTTGTTTATGTGTGTGGTGGTGCAGTGCATGAGGTGTGGAGGAAACGAAGGTCAAGTTCTCTAATCTCACTGTTAATGTAGTTAGTTAGTCACATTCACATTAAGTGGTGAACTGTGTATGAATAAGTGATGATTAGCTAGGAAGTTTTTGCACAATTAAGTAACTTATGAAATTTTAGGCTTTTTCTTGTTCTTCTGTGGGGTGGTGCATGAGGTGTGTGTAAAGTGATCTTAGTCGAGGACCCCAAGGTACAATTATGTAATCTCAGTGTCAATATAGTTAGTCAGAGTAAGTGGTGACCTATGTAGGAATAAATGGTGACCTGCTACCAACATTTTGCATAGTAAAGTAGTACTTTTAGAAATTTTAAGCTTTGTCTTGTTCTTGGGTGGGGTGGTGCAGTGCATGAGGTGTGTTTAAAGTCATCCCTGTGGAGGACACGATGGTTAAGTTCTCTAATGTCACTATTAATGTAGTTAGTCACAGTCACATTAAGTGGTGACATGTGTAGTAATAAGTGGTGACCTACTACCAAATTTTTACATAGTGAAATAATTTTAGAAATTCTGAGTTTTTTTTGTTCTTGGGTAGTGCATGAGGTGTGTGTAAAGTGACCTCAGTGGAGGACACCAAGGTAAAGATTCTCAACATCAAAGTAGTAAGTCACAGTAAGTGGTGACCTGTGTAGGAATAAGGGATGACCTGCTACCATTTTTCTGCACAGTGATGTAATTATAGAAATTTTGAGTTTTGTCTTGTTCTTAGGTGGGGGTGGTGCATGGGGGTGTGTAAAGTGACTTCAGTGGAGGTCATCAAGGTCAAGTTCTCTAATCTCAATGTGAATATTGATAGTCACAATAAGTGGTGACTTGTATAGGAATAAGTGATGACCTACTATCAAGTTTTTGCACTCTGGTCAATTTTTTGTAAATTTGAGCTTATTGTGGTTCTTGGGTTGGTTGGTGCATATGGTGTGTGCAAAGTGACCTCAATGGAGGACACCAAGGTCAAGTTTTGTAATCTCATTGTCAGTGTAGTTAGTAACAGGCATAGTAAGTGGTGACCTAAGTAGGAATAAGTGATGAGTTGATACCAAGTTTATGCACAAGTAAAGTAATTTTAGAAATTTTGAGCTTTGTGTTGTTCTTGGGTGGAATGGTGCCTGAGGTGTGTGTAAAGTAACCTCAGTGGAGGACACTGAGAAAAAATTCTCTAATCTTAGTGTCAATGTAGTTAAACACAGTAAGTGGTGACCTATGTATGAATAAGTAGTGATAGACTATCAACTTTGTGCAAACTGAACAAATAACTGACGTTTTGAGTTTAGACATTTCTCGAATGTCACTGTTATCGAGGTGTATATTATTTATAATTTATGTTTAGGTTGGATAGTCAGCGGGTTTGTATTACCAATGTTATATTGTTCAAAATATTTAAAGTGATGAATTTCATTTTTCATGTGATAAACAAATTTCTTGTGTGATAAACAAATCCAGTTCATCTCATTCATCATTCTCCCTGGTCACTGTGCAAAATCTTACAGCAGGTCACCACATCCTAAACCATTTTTGTGAATGACAAACACATTAACATCAACCATACTCGAGTCCAAATGGACAATACTATCTTGTTTAATCACTTAAATATGAACAAAGATCGTAACTTTATGTGGAGGAAATATTTTATACAACATAAATATTGATCAAATAAATTTAATTGAATCCAGAAGTCACATATTCCATATATTTCAATGGTGTTCAAATTACATAATCAAAAACATTATCTTCAAGAATGTATAAAGCCATCAAATTTAAAACTATAGTTCACATCATCTCATGTCTAAAATTGTTTCCGTTGTGCATAAAATATATAACTTCATTCTTCTACAATATTGTCATTATTGTCTTCATTGTCCTCAAGCTAAAAAAAAATACAAAATATAGTGTTAAATTTTGTAAACATGTTATAAATTTTGATAAAAGATACGTATACTCAAGGATGAAACATTGAGGTATAGACCTATTGATAATTTGAAAATACCTAAAGTAGAATTTATCTTACGAAAACCATATTATAATGCAACTAATTAATTCATCTACTTATTGGTCCTTCAAACAAAGTTTAAAATTTAAATCAAAAGCAATAACAAATTCAAAGATGAGAAATAAGCAATTAATTAATCACAAAACATAAGCAATGACCAATTAATCAAAATAAGCAAGAGCAACACAGAACATAGCAGACAAGGTTTCCAACCCTCTTGAGATTTTTTTGGGAACCATTATAGGACCATCAACATTTTTCTAAGTTAAATTTCCAGATTCATGGTCAATTATTGTAACCTTTTTTCTTTTGCCACAACTTCCTTGATTGGTTTATCTTCTACAACACTATAACTTTCGTACAATCATTCAATCCTAAAATATTAATAAAGATAGATTCAACTTAACAATTTGATATAATAAAACTACCAAAAGCACACTCACAAGACTTGAAGGATGGTAGACAGGCTCTCTAGGGCAGGTTATTGGGTGACGAACTAAGGTTCTTCTCATCTTCGTGCTTCTCCTTCGGCTCTCGGTCTTGAGTGAACACCGAATGGGGGGGGGGGGGTGACACCCAAGTCAGTAAAGCGGGTGATAGATACTCAGGTAGGTGTACAGTAATAAATGGCGTACCTTTCTCCTTAGGATGTGTGCTATTTATATTATTTTAATGGACTTATCTTATTGGGCCTGATTAGTGGAGTGGATCTCACTTATGGGTGTATTACCTAATCCTTAATGACGGATTACCTTCACTGACCTTGGTTTGAGCGTTAATGGATGTATGGGTCGGCCGACCAGGCCGACCGTGGCAATTCCCCTCGTCTCGGCCAAGTTTCCGTGGTCTCGGTCAAGTCTCTCGGGTCTCGGCCATGCTTCCTTGGTCTCGATCTTCTCGGCCAAGTCTCTCAGGTCTCGGGTAGGTTTCCCTGGTCCCGGCCAGGTGGACAAGGTCTTGTGCAACTGGGTGGGTCTCGGTCAGGGAGATTGAGTGTCGGTCTCGCCCATACCAGTACATATAGGATTGCACATTTTAATTGATTGCTCTTGTTTACGATTTTTTATTTATCAATTTAAGGTGAAAACCCTAAGAAGATTCCCACAGAACACAAACTTAACCAAGTGGTTATGTAAGTGTGAAGGTTCACTTCAGAAGGGAAAAGAGAAAAAGACAATAATATGGTGTGAATGATGCAAGGGTGGAAGTTAAGAGCATAAAATGAAGCAAGGAATGAAAAAGATAACCGAATGGAAAAAGACATAAACAAGAACATAATGAAGAAAATAAATGGAGAAATGGAAAGGAATGGAAAAGATGAGAACAAGGAAGCTTATGGAGATTGGTAATAATGAACATGCCACTTGGAGGGTGGGAACTCCAAGATAAGTGAGGAAGAGTCACCTCTTAAAATGCTCACACACTCAAGATAAGACTCAAAATCATTTAGGAGACAAGCTCATTAATCACTTAAGCAAAGTTTATTTACTATTCAAAATCTATGTGTAAATACATGAGGCAAGACACCCTATTTATAGGAAGGGGTGCCTTGGTGGGCAAGATGGGTGAAAGGTAGAAATGGCAAGGGAGAGGGACTGCCTAGGGTGTTGACCATGGTCAAAATCGCACTTTTAGGCATAACATCTAGAAGGTAGATTAAAAACCTTAATTCTATGTTCCTTGTCTTGAAAAGGTGGGCTTGATACAAGTCCATTTCACTAAGTACACTCCCTTTTATGTTATGTGAACCTACTCTAGCCTATTTTTCTATTTGGACCCCAAAAGTGAGCCTAAATTATTTACAAACATGTTTTTATCTTTTAAGAAGACCAGAAGAAAGAACAATTGATGTTCTGGTCTATGCCAAGTTCTTCTTCTAGTGAGGTCCGTTTGATATTTGGTGGGGCCTTGACTTGATTGCTGAGATGACTGCTCACGATGTGAATTGTCTCTTGAGTCCTTGGTCATCTTCTTGGCTACTTGGATTGTATCATGCCCCCCAAGTTCGAGAGAATTCGACCTCAAATTTAGAACTCCTGCAAATAACATAGTCAGTTTGTTCACATATAAAATATTGCGAGGTGGGGTATGTGAAGTAAACTTATGTTCATGAAGCTTTGGGAGTTCATATGGGTAACTAGATACAAGCCATTTTTGGAAAGAATGTTTGGGGATGAAATGACTTTTTGAAGATAATCCTTTTAGAAGGTGAGAACCTTTAGGAGGTGGTTGAATTGCATCCCAAAACTTCTTTGTCTAAGATGTCAAGTATTTAGATTTATTAGGTAATGAAAAAGAAAAGGAAGAAGAACACCTTAGAGGTGCAGTTTGCGTTCCGGCACGAGTCAACATGATTGTTTTTGCAGTGTAAGGTGAGGCATATTGTGACCTCAACATATTGTGACCCAGTTTATCTTTTCTTTCTTTATCTTTTTCATTTTCTCTTGTTTTTCACTTTTATTTGGTCTTCATTTACCTCCTTTGGAGAGAGAGATTTTAGTATGATCTTATGCCCTTGGAAGGTAAAACAAATTTTATTAGTAAGGCCATCGTGTAAAGAGTATTGGAAGTACAAAATATGCATAATCTATTTAGAGTTTTTATTTTGGAAAATTATTAGATTAATGAAAAACAAGAAGAGAGATACATATATCAGAAATAATTTAAATGAAACAATATTTATTTCTGAAGTATAAGATTATATTAGTTTGTTGAAATTTAACATTAGCTCAAGAATTAGGAAATTCTATTTATGGATAGCAGTCAGCCTGCGACTTATTTTTGGAAGGCATTGCTCATTGTTATTATTTGTAATGCATTAAAATAATGCAATTTCTCACTACATATAAATTGAAGGAAAGTTTAGCTAGGTGTCTTTGGTTTGTTGGCACTAAAATAAGATCTTTGGTCCTATCATTGCAGAGCCATGACATGACTTTAACCTATACATAATTAACACAATTTTACGTATGCGATTTAGTCAAAGAAATTAATTGTCTATCAAATGGATATATGCAAATTTGTCGTCAAGTTAACAAGTATAAGGTAATTTCACTAAGTAAAGATTGTATTTTTGGGTATTAAATATGTTTAGAATTTTAATTTCAAACTCATTCACGGGTAGTACAACATTTTAAGGCACCAATGTATTAAATTCAGCAAAAGAACTAGAAAAAAGATATTTTGACTTACCGAACAATACTGGAAGCACTTTTACCCACATGACAAATAACAGGAACAAACTTTACATTATTCGCATCCAAAAAATATTAAACAACATCAATCTTTCGAAAACGAATAAAGAGAAAATGCATTACCTTTGTTGAAACGAAATACACCACTTTAAAGATTTCCCGCTTAAAGCATTCTGGAGACTACCACCAATGTAACACCACAAACCCCAACTCAAAACATGTCACCACCTAAAAACCGCGCCACCCAATACCGTCAAAACAAACACAACATACAACCATAATGAAGAGAAACAACCACTAACCACACACCGCAAATAGGAGACATAGCCTTCAATAACCCCAACAATGACGAACGAAAAACCAAACCCACACCGCAGAGAAACCAAAACCACAACACAAATTAACACAGGAGAAAAAACAAACTTCCACTCCTCAAGAAAAACTAGCAACTGCAGAAAAGCTGGAAGAGAAAGGCTAAAAAAGAAAAGAAACCCTGAAATAAAAATGACAAGCAAAAAATTTAAAAGATTTTCAAAAATTCCAACAAATCATGTAGGATCCACAAATAATTAAAATATTAACATTTTTTACCACATAGATGGTTGTATATTAGCTTATCTACTTTAGGTGTGTCAAACTATCAAGACCCATTTGGAACTTACTATGTGGTTGTAGATTTATTTGACTACAACAACTTTTGTTTTCTTTATATACTATTTGTGTGCATGAAACACCATTCCTCTTTTTTATGCATCACAGTTTTTCCTTGGATGAATTTGCTGTCATTTTTTCCTTGCCTTTAAGCTCACCTACGACTAGCAAGTTAGACACCATTTCCTTAGATTAAATCCTTAATATAATATTAATGAGAGGGGAACCAATGACTCTTTTTTTTCATTTTTTGTATAGATTAAATTGATTAAAAAATATTATTTTCTATGACTGATTAGAAAATAACATATTCTATGATGGTTAAAACATTATATGGCATAGAAAATAACACATTTTATGACAGTTAAAATATTACATGTTATAGGAAGTTATATTTTCTATGACGAGTGTAATTTTAAATGTCATGGACTATGTTACGTCTATGATGATTATGTTAGAATTAATGACCTTAACAATAGGGGGTGAATTGTTTAAGGAAAGTTTTTCGCAAATATTGGCTAAGAATGAAGATTAATGATGATTTACAAATCAAAGAATCATATCAGCCAAGAAAACAAATTGATTAAAAACTGTTATCAGAAAAACAATAGGTTGAAAATACGATTTAATTGATTGTTTATGGCAGTAGAGATAAAATCACAAGTCAAACAATTTTTAAATGAGTCAGAGAGAGAAGATCACACAAACAATTATATTGGTTCACTCCTTACCAGAGCTACATCCTGTCCCCAGAAAACCAGTAGGTATTCCACTAGGTAATCAACAACAAATTACAACACACCACAACCTCAAAGAGGTGATCTTGACCACTCAAGAACACACCCCCTCTTTGACTTCTTACACCCACAATCAGAAAAACCCTATGACTTTATAGATACACAAATTACAAATATTCAAACTAAAAAACAATTACATGAGAATATGGAACATATTACACCTGATTACAGGAAATCACAGTTGCTCCTAATCCATTTTTTAACCAAAGCACAACCCAAGGCAATCTTGCTTTCTTGAATCCAAACTTTCACAAAAATGTATTCTGAAACACTTTTCTTTCTCTTCAATAAAGAGGGTAATCCCAGCTTTATAGCTCTTCAAACTATCCATTTTAAACAGTTAAACATGAGCCAAAACAGTTTGAAAACAACTGAAAACAGATATAACAGATTTATGAACAACTGTTAAGAAATTCAAAAACCAACCGGTTGAAATGTTGATTTAACCGGTTGAATTGATTTGACAGTTAAGTCAACCAAAGTTAAAACAGTTCAAAAAAACCCTTCATGCACGCTGAGGGAAAAACAACCAATTAAAACGAGAAATCAACAGGTTGTTTTTCACTTAGCTTTGAAAAACACTTTTCTTTTTAAAACCAGATTGATTCAGTTGTGAATTTAATTAAGAGTGGATCTAACAAATTCTAAACTACCTAGAACTAAACCCTAAACTCAACAACAAAGTCTTCAAGTTGTCTTCATGAACTTGGAGGCATCAAAGCTTCATTTTCAACATTCTCCCCCTATTTGATGAAGACAAATCCCTGGGTTGCTTTGGGAAGTTCTATTTAGAATTTGGCACAACCCGCAATCACAAAAAGATGCAGGTACAAGAGGTAATCTATTCCAAATATATCAAGCATCACATAACCAGTTTCCACTAGGTGATTTCCAAAGAGGAAGATCAACCAAATCAATGTGAAAACCAGTTAAACACACATAGATGCAGCAGCAGAAAAACAACCCGTTAAAAAAACAGGATTAACTGGTTAAAATATTCAGAGTGCAACAGTTTAACATCTATCTAAGCAGTTATCAAACATAATAAATGCAGGAATTAGATTATTACAACCCCAATGATTCCTAACTCATTCCTTAAGGAGAAAATCTTGTCATTGGATAGAGGTTTGGTGAAGATGTTTGCAAGCTATCTTTCAATGGCAATGAATTGTGCCTCACAATCACCATTATTTACATGATCTCGGATAAAGTGATGTTGGATCTCAATGTGTTTGGTTCTGGAGTGTTGAACTTGATTTTTTGTGAGATTGATTCCACTTGTATTATCACGGAATAAAGGAACCTTGCTGAATTTTAACCCAAAGTCTTCCAGTTGTTGCTTGATCCACAAAATCTAAGCACAGTAGCTCCCTACAACTATATACTCTGCTTCAGCAATGGAAAGGGCTACACATGCTTGCTTCTTGTTATGCCATGATATCAAACTTGAGCCAAGAAGATGACAAGTTCCACTAGTACTCTTCCTATCTAGCTTGCAACCTGCAAAGTCAGAATCAGAATACCCAATAAGTTGTATAGGGGAATGAGAGGGATACCATAGCCCAACAATAGATGTTCCCTTCAAATACTTTAGAATCCTTTTGGCAGCTTTGAGATGTGATTCATTTCGGTTTGACTGGAATCTAGCGCAAAGGCACACAACAAACATTATGTTTGGCCTACTAGCTGTAAGGTAAAGCAAGGATCCTATTAACCCTCTATAATTTGTTTGATCTACAACAACTCCAGTTGTATCAGCATCCATATAACAATTGGTAGGCATTGGTGTTAAGGCTTCTTTGTAATTCTCCATTTCAAATCGTTTGAGTATCTCCTTGCAATACTTTGATTGATTTAAGAAGATGCCCTCTTTGGATTGCTTGACCTACCGTCCAAGAAAGAAAGAGAGTTCCCCCATCGTCGACATCTCAAACTCCCCTTGCATTGTTGTCACAAATTCTTCACACAATCTATCATTAGTTTATCTAAAAATAATATTATTAACATATATTTGTACTAAGATAACAACAGAATTTGACTTTATAATAAAAAGGGTTTTGTGAATCTTCCCTCTTTCACAGTTGTGAGATAGAAAGAAGTTGTTTAATCTTTCATACCACTGTCTAGGTGTTTGCTTGAGACCATACAAAGTTTTTTTCAATTTGTATACATGATTGGGATATAGATGGTCTGTGATACAAAGATTTCTTCATTTACAATCCCATTTAGGAAGGCATTCTTCACGTCCATTTGGAACAGCTTGAAACCACTCATGCAGGCAAAGGCTAGCAATCATCTCATAGTCTCTAATCTTGTCACTGGTGTGAAAGTTTCTTCATAGTCTATTCCTTCTTCTTGATTGTACCCTTTTGCAATAAGTTTTTCCTTGTTCGTTGTGATTACTCATGTATCATCTGACTTATTTCTGAATACTCACTTTCCTATGACTTGTGATTAAAATAATATTGTATTTTCAATTGAATTTTTAAGTGAATAAATATATATTTATTTTAAATTTTTTAACAAAGTATAGTATAAAGTATTTAAAATTAAATTATATGTTTTGTATCTTTTATTTATGCCCGAGATAAATTTGACAAAAAGAAACATGTGAAAAGCTCAATATTAATTTTTAAATTTTTCTTAAAATGCATTTTATTTTTTTAATTGTGTATTATTGTGCATATAAGCTGTTTATGTGCGTGGACTAAGAGAAATTCACTTTAATCGTATTTTTCATGTTGGTAGTTGAAATAATACATCATTTTATGGTCTTAAGGTTAAAACCATATATCTAATTTCACATTAGGAGTGATTTAATGCTTTAAATGGTAATAACTAGTTTAGGGTTTAGGGTCCTTTACCCTACCCAACAATATTTAGGCAATTTCTTCCTGTATTCATATTATTATAATTTTTCTTCCTGCACCTCCACAATTTTTTATATCTCAAAATTGACCTTCACCTTTTATTTGAAATAGAAATCTGGGAATGTGTTACGAATTCATCAATCTGAAAGTGAATTATGTTACTTACCGAATGACGTGGTGTTTTGGAAGTAAAGTTTGCATAAATTGTTGATTTTCAAATTGCTGAATCCGGACGCCTAATTTCTATTACGGATTGGTAGATCTGTAATTATTTTTTTCAATTATGGATTTCTGAAGCCAAAATACATATTTTAAATTATGGATTGGCAGATCCATAATGGTTTTTTTTTTAATTATGGATCCATTCATATACTACAGGAAGCACCGATTCAGAAGATTACCAGACGCGCAAATTCAAAATTTTGCCGGAAGTGCCAATCTGAAAATTTACCAGATTTCGTAATCCAGAATGCAAAAATATAAATGTACAGTTTTTATAAAGGGACGGTTTTGTCTTTGCACAACATTGTAGGGTGCAGGAAGAAAAATGTAGGAGTGCAAGAAGAAACTTATTGCTTTCTGCACCCAACACTTTTGAACCTGCGACAATTTCAAAAATTCCAAAAATACCCTTTATTCCGGAAATGAAAATCCAAAATTGAAAATAATGCATTTTGAAAAAATAGATCTAGAAGAGATTATTGTGTTTCAGATATAAAAATATGGAAACAAAAAATCAAAATCCCATTCTGGATAAAAATATCCAGAATTGAAAATAATTTATTCTGGAAAAATTTATCTGGAAGAGATTATTGTGTTCTGGAAAAGGAAGTCCGGAATATAATTTTATATGAGCCCATTCTTTAAGGGTATTTTTGTCTTTTTCTCTTTTATTGGGTGCAGTCATATGGTGCAGGAAGCAAATTTACCTACATTTTTTTTGTTTGGGCCTTTTCTTTTCTTTTCTTTTCTCAGTTGGGTTTGCAAGAATTGGGAAAGTTTTCTCCTCGCACCTCCATTATTATTAAATGCACTACCAAACTAACAAAAATAGACAAAAATATAATAAAGTTTGTTTCACAATCATCTTTCTCTCTTACTTCTATTTTACAATCCCTTTTAATAATAAAATATTATATTTAAATAATAAAAAAATTGAAATAAAATAATTATAATATTAATTGTCAAGTGAGAGTATAAAAAAATTAGAATGTCAAAAAATATCAATTGTCCACAAAATATATTTTCTAAATACATCACACCACCATGGTGTCATCACCAATTTTAAAATAATATTATTAGTAAGTGAATTTTTATCTAATTTAATTTTATAAAATCAATTTTTGAGATAAAATTTACATTTACTACTTTATTATCAGTTTTCTTTATTTTTAATTGATGAGATATAAAAATGAGAAATATTTCCAATCTTTAACATCTTCTAAATTTGATCCTGAACGCTTAAATATAATTATCATTTACAGTCAAATGAGATATAAGAACGAGTTTTGTGTTTTCTAATTCAATAATCGATAATGTATTTTATTTATCATATCTTAGAAGAATGGTACTTAACCTGCTTTTAAGGTGGTGTGTGTCCTTATAAATAAGGATAAGCATCCCTAAACACATTTGTTCCTGTTAGGGAGATGGGACCTAGAGAACTGTTGAAGTCTTCTTCTCCTTCTTCCGGTCGGGCAGGTGGCTGGGTGATGAACTGGGATCCTTCTCGTCCTCCTGCTTATCCTTCGACACTCGGGACTCGGTCGTCGGGTGAACACCGAATGGTGGGGGTACCTGCGAAGGCACTCCGACGCTCAAGTCAGTAAAGCGGGTGGTTAGCTCTCAGGTAGGTGAACAGTAATAATGACATACCTTACTCCTTGAAATGCGTGCTATTTATATTATTCTAGTGGGCCTACCTTGTTGGGCCCATTTATCGAGGTGGATACCGCTTAGGGTTGCATTACCTAATTCTTGATGATGGATTAGCTTCACTGATCTCGGTTTGAGCGTTAATTGTAATGGGGTTCGGCCATCGGCCAATTCCCATGGTAAGGGTCGGTCATCGGCCAAATACCTGTGGTCTTCGGCCGTCTAAGTTAAGTCTTCTAAGGTCTCGGCCTCTCGGCCAAGTCTCCAAAGGTCTCGGTCTCTCGGTCGTTCGGCCAAGTCTCCAGAGGTCTCGACCTCTCGGTCGTCTTGGCCTCTCGGCCAAGTCTTCTAAGGTCTCGGCCTCTCGGTCGTCTCGGCCAAGCCTTCCAAGGTCTCGACCTCTCGTCCAAGTCTTCTAAGGTCTCGGCCTCTCGGTCGTCTCGGCCAAGTCTTCCAAGGTCTCGACCTCTCGGCCCAGTCTTCTAAGGTCTCGGCCTCTCGGTCGTCTCGGCCAAGTCTTCTAAGGTCTCGGCCTCTCGGCCATACCGGTACACTTGCCCCCCAGGCTCAAGGGCAGATGTGTGAGTTATGTCCGATGAGTCTTCAATAATGGGACTCGGCCGGTCTTCCTAGGGCGTGCGGCTGTTTCGATTCTCGAGGTGTGACGTGATCTGGGCGGCGTGACGTGACCCTTGGTGACGTGATATGATTGGCATTAATGAGGGGTTTTTTGGGCGGGAAGTATTGTGAACCGTTGGATCTAAGAGATCTAACGGTTGAGATTGATTCGACGCTTCGAATTCCGAGGCCCATGGGCCCTATAAATAGGGGTCTCCAACAGTGTCGAGACCTTGCATTTTCTGAGTGAGTTTGTCTGATAGCCGAGCCTTCCCTCGCCCACTGCTCTGAGAACCGAGTGACCGTTCGGTCTTTTTGCAAAGCTTCACCTCGTTTTTCAAAGGTTAGTGATGTCGACCGTGTCTCGGCCTACTTCCTCTTCGTCTGGCCATTCTTCCCCTTCTCCCGGTCGTCCTTCTCCCACCCTTGGGTCGTCTCCTTCTTCCTCTTCCTCTTCTTCCTCTTCATCTTCTACCACCTGCCTTTTATCGGTTGGTGTGGTTGAGGCGCCTCCCATGGTAGAGGTGGTCAGGGGGGATGACCCGGTTAACGCTGTTGACCGGTCGGACTCTCCCCCCGCCGTCATCGTTGGTCGACCGGTCTTTCCTCCGGCCGGTGTCATTGACCGGCCGAAATCTATCCCGACGGCCGTCCCACTAGTGGATCTTAGTTGGGTGGATCCTAAGGTTGTGGAGTTCTTGTCCACTTATGCTACCGAAAAGTCTGTGGCCAAGTTTTTGGCTAAGTATCCGGTTTTGAAAGCGGGCGAGGACTCTGACGGTTCTAGGGATCCAGACTACTTTAGGATCTTGCCTTGTGAGCCGGTCGAGCGGGTGTGTATGGATCGGGCTGGTGCCGGTCCTCCTTTCTTTTACATGTACACCTGTTTCTTTTCTGATCTTCACGTGTCCCTCCCCTTCGATAAGTTCACAATGGGCGTCCTTCGGGCGCTCAACGTGGCACCCACCCAAGTGCACCCAAACACGTGGGCGTCCCTTCAAGCGTTTCGCTTGCTGTGTGACGCTATGCGGCTTCGCCCCACCCCGTCTTCCTTTCTTTGTTATTATGGTTCCCACCCCGGCCGTCTTTCCTCTTGGCTTTCTTTGGCCGGGCGGCCGGGGCATGTATTGTTTGACCCTTTTGCGGTTTCGTATAAGCGGTTTAAGGAGAGGTTTGTCAAGGTCGTCATTCGGCCTGAAGCGACGGCCTTTTTCTTTGACCGAGCTGGTCGGTCTCGGTTCCCCCTATATTGGACCTCCAAGCCCAAAGATTTTAAGAGTTGGCCGAGGCCGATGGGGAGTGAGGAGGAGGTAGAAATTCTCTCCTTCTTCGACGCACTCCCAAGGAAGCTTCCTTGCCGATCGCTGATCGGTGCATATACCGAGACGACGCGTTGGGCGGCCATTAGGGGTATGGGCTCGTCATTTGTTGTGTCGGTCGGTATATTTAGTTTCGCTGTTCTAACTTGTGTTTTTTGGTTTGCAGCTACGATGGTTAACGAGAAACCAGCCGGCGTTAGCGTCCTTGACGAGTACCGGAAGAGGGAGGCAGCCCAAAAGGGACGTCGAAGCATCGACGTTCTTCCTGCGAACGCTCCTGCCGCCCCTGCTGCCGAGGGGGAACTGGCCGGCCCTTCCCACAAGTCCAAGAAAAGGGCGAGGGATGGTGGTAACATTGCCACCACCTACCGCTCCCCCGGCTCTCTATCGACGCCGCCTCCTTCCCGCCGCGAGATAGTCGAGGTGGAGCAAGCATCCGGTGCTTCAGCTGGTGGCCATCGACCGCCGATCTCGGCCCTAGATCTTCTAGGGGGTAGTCACAAGTTTACGCGTAGGGTTCGCGTGGCTCTCCCTGAGGGGACCCGGGAGTCGATCCGGTCGGTCGGCCCCATAGACCTGCTGAAGAGTGGGCTGGAGCTGATGTGCCGGTCCATCGTCCTTGTTGAGCAAGGGATCGAAGGTCACGGTCAGCATGCCGAGGATGCCTCTCGGTTGGAGCAGGATCTGGCCGAGGCTCGCGAGAACTTGAAGCGGTCCTTGGCTGCCAATGAAGACCTCTCGGCCAGCGCCGCCCGGGAGGCTGCCAAGAGGGAGCTCGCTGAGAAAGATGCTGCCGAGGCGAGACGGCTTTTGGCCTTGGCCAAAGAGGAGGCTTCGAGGGCGGTAGCCGAAGCCGTCGAGGTGAAAAAGGTGGCTGAGGAGAAGCTCTCGTCCTCGGCCGTTGAATTGGCCGCCCTCCAAGTTGCCAAGGACCAAGTTGAGGCTGAACTCGACTGGAACTACGACGAGTCGGAGGAGCTGCTTAAGCAGTGCTTCGACCGAGCCGTGCGCCAAGCCCATTTTCTTTATGGGGGACCGCCGGCCACTAGTGAATTTAACATGGACTATGAAGTTCACCAAGGTCGGTTGGTTCCAAGTGCCGAGGCGGGGTCTTTGGAGGCATCGGAGGTTCGGGCGGTCGGGATCCCTGAGGGGGAGGCCGAGGCTGAGGAGGGGGAGTGCTTGGAAGTCCAAGACTAGGTTTTTCCCTTGGCCGGGGTGTGGCCTGCTCTTGTTTTTTTTATTTCCTCCTAAGCCGGGGTGTGGCTTCTTTATTTTGATTTTTGTTGTATCGCCCTGTTTCTATCATTTAATGTATGGTCTATCTTCTTTTCATCTTTGTTTTGCGTAAAAATTTGCAAGTTACCCTGTCGGTCTCCCATTGATTCGGGCGATCGGCCAAAGATTACGAATGTATACGAGCAAGACCTTGGGCGATCGGCCAGCATTTTGCGAATGTTAGGTTCGAATAGGTAAAATGTTGGCGGTCGGTAATAAGTGCGAACGTCGAATTTCGAGCAAGTAAAATAAGGGCGATCGGCCACTATTTTCGAGCGTTAAACTCAAGCGAGTAAAATCTGGGCGATCGGTAGTAAGTGCGAACGTCGAATTTCGAGCTAGTAAAATAAGGGCGGTCGGCCACTATTTTCGAGCGTTAAACTCAAGCGAGTAAAATCTGGGCGATCGGTAGTAAGTGCGAACGTCGAATTTCGAGCTAGTAAAATAAGGGCGGTCGGCCACTATTTTCGAGCGTTAAACTCAAGAGAGTAAAATGTGGGCGACCGGCCATTTTAATTGTGAACGTGTAACTCGAGCAAATAAAATGCGGGCGATCGGCCAATAGTTGCGAATGTTGGATTCGAGCAAGTGGGCGTTCGGTTGGCCGGCACTTGCGATGTTAATCGAGCAAGCGGGCAGTCGGCAGGCCGGCACTTGCGATGTTAATCGAACAAGTGGGCAGTCGGCAGGCTGGCACTTGCGATGTTAATCGACCAAGCGGGCAGTCGGCAGGCCGGCACTCGTGATGTTAATCGAACAAGTGGGCGTTCGGTAGGCCGGCACTCGTGATGTTAATCGAACAAGTGGGCGTTCGGTAGGCCGGCACTTGCGATGTTAATCGAGCAAGTGGGCAGTCGGCAAGCCGGCACTTGCGATGTTAATCGAGCAAGCGGGCGTTCGGTTGGCCGGCGCTCGTGATGTTAATCGAACAAGTGGGCGTTCGGTAGGCCGGCACTTGCGATGTTAATCGAGCAAGTGGGCAGTCGGCAGGCCGGCACTTGCGATGTTAATCGAGCAAGCGGGCGTTCGGCCAATATTTTTGGTAGAATATTTCCAACACATTTGATGAAAACGCCTCGTTAAAACCTCCCTGGTTCGGTGAGGAAAGAGTGCGTGATTTTATTGATTTTAGCTAAAATAGAATTTGAGGTGCGTGGCATTCCACGTCCTCGGTACAATTTTTCCTGAAAGCCATTCTAGATGATAGGCTCCTCCTTGTGCGACTTCTCGGACCCGGAAAGGCCCCTCCCAGTTGGATGAGAACTTCCCTTCGTTTTTTCTTGCGTCGCTGCGCATTCTCCAGACAAGATCGCCCTTCTGGAAACCTCTCGGCCGGACTCTGGTGTTGTACCGTTTGGACGCCCGGGCTTTGCAGGCAGCCTCCCGGATCTTGCTTTTGTCACGAAGCTCACTTATCAGGTCGAGGTTGACCGCTAGGCTTTCCTCGTTTAGGGTGAGATCGAACATTCGTCGTCGTATGGTGGGCTCGGCCACCTCTACCGGGATCATGGCCTCGGTTCCGTATGTCAGGCTGTAGGGTGTTTCCTGCGTGGTGGTTTGGGGGGTGCACCTGTACGCCCAAAGTACCTCGATTAGTTCCTCGGTCCATCGGCCCTTTGCCTTGCCCAGCCGCTTCTTCAGCTCGTTGAGTATGACCTTGTTGGCGGCCTCGGCTTGCCCATTGGTTTGTGGGTGTTCTACCGAGGCCGTGATGGACTTGATGCCCAAGTCGTCATAGAAGGACTGTAGGCCTCGGTCGATGAACTGTCGGCCGTTGTCTGTCACTATTGTGTGTGGGACGCTGAATCGGCAGACAATGCTCTTCCATACGAAGTTTTGTACATTCTGCACCGAGATGGAGGCGAGGGGCTCGGCCTCGATCCATTTTGTGAAGTAGTCCACTCCCACCAGGAGGAATTTGGTCTGCCCCTTCCCAGGGGAGAATGGACCGATAATGTCCATCCCCCATATGGCGAACGGCCACGGGGAGATGATGCTATGCAGTTCTTCCGGCCTGGTGTGGAGGAGGGGGCCGAATTCTTGGCACTTGGCGCATTTCTTTACGTACTCGGCACAGTCGCCCTGTACGGTCGGCCAGTAGTAGCCGGCTCTCAAGACCTTGGCGGCCATAGTCCTTGCCCCGGCGTGATTTTCGCAGACTCCTTCATGGATCTCGGCCAGGATGTACTCGGCCCTTTTGCTGGTTATGCATTTTAGCAGGGGGGTTGAGTAGCCTCTCCGATACAAATCTTCGTTGATCATGGTGTACCGGGCGCATTGTTGTTTCATCGCCTTCTCCTGGCCGGTCTTCTATGTGCCGTCCGTTAGGTATTGGATGACTGGTGCCATCCAGTTGTCGGCTTCGGCCTCCTCCTCTTCTATAGCCAAGCACTCGGCCTCGGCCTCCGTCACACTAGGGTGTCTCAGCCATACTTGTATGACTGATCTGTGATGGCTCTTCTTTTTTGTGACCGAGAGCTTCGATAGGATGTCGGCCCTTTTGTTGTCCTCCCTCGGTATGTGTTGCAAGGGTGCTTTGCTGAAGCGGGCGATACTGTTTTTGGCCGCGTGGTAGTACCGCTGCAGCAGAGGCTCTTTGACCTCGAAGTCTCCATTGACTTGGCCAACCATCACCTGGGAGTCGCTTTTGCATATAACCTCGCGCGCTCCCATGTCGTAGGCTAGGTTCAGCCCGGCCAGCAAGGCCTCGTACTTGGCCTGGTTGTTGGTCGCCCGGAATCCAAACTGGAGAGCTTGTTCCAAAAGGAGGTCGCCCGGTCCCTCCAGGACGACTCCCGCTCCACAAGCTGTTCTATTTGAGGAGCCGTCCACATAGAGGGTCCAGCCGGCCGAGAGGGTGGGCAGTGGTGTCAGCTCGGCCGAGAAGTCGGCCAAGCATTGAGACTTGATGGCGCCCCTCGGCTCATAACGTATGTCGAACTCAGAGAGTTCGACCGACCATCCTATCATCCTCCCTGCAAGGTTCGGTTTAGATAAGATTTTAAAAATAGGGTAGTCGGTTCTTACAGTTATGGAGTGATTTTGGAAGTAAGGGCGCATCCGTCTTGCCGTGAGGACGAGTGCGAGGGCCACCTTCTCAATCATTTGATACCGGGTCTCGGCCGAGTGGAGGGTTCGGCTGACAAAGTATATGGGTCGCTCCTCGCCCTCGGCTTCCTGCACTAGGGCAGCGCTGACTGCTTCCTCCGAGACTGCTAGGTATACCAGGATTGGGATGTCGGGCCTCGGCTTCTGGATGACGGCCGGGGATGTGAGGAACTCTTTGAATTGTTTGAAGATTTCCTCACATTGGTCGTCCCAGACGAATTTTTTGCCTTTTTGGAGCAACTGAACGATCGGTCTCGTCCTCTCGGCCAGACGGGGGACAAATCGAGAGAGGGCGGTCAGCCGCCCAAGGAGTTGTTGTACTTCCTTCACGGTGTTCGGGCTTCTCATGCTGAGTATGGCCTGACACTTGTCGGGGTTGGCCTCTATCCCTCGGTGGGTGAGCATGAAACCTAGGAACTTTCCTTCCTCTACCCCGAAAGTACATTTTTCGGGGTTGAGTTTCATGTTGACTCCCCTTAGAGCCTTGAAGACCTCGTCCAGATCCTTCAGATGTTGCTCGAACGAGTCGGACTTCACGACTATGTCGTCCACATAGACTTCTACCGCCCGGCCTATCAGACCCTTGAAAATTTTGTCCATGAGACGCTGGTAGGTCGCCCCGGCGTTCTTGAGGCCGAACGGCATGACCTCGTAGTAGTAGTTGGCATCGGCCGTCATGAAGGCCGTCTTCTCCTTGTCCCGCGGGTGCATGCTTATCTGGTTGTAGCCAGAGTAAGCGTCCAGGAAGCTCATAATTTTGTGGCCGGCCGCCCCATCCACTAGTCGGTCAATGTTCGGGAGGGGGTAGGTGTCTTTCGGGCATGCGCTGTTGATGTTTCTGTAGTCGACGCACATCCTCCAGTTACCGTTAGGCTTGGTAACCATGACGACGTTGGCCAGCCATGTCGTGTATCGGGCCTCCCTTATGAATCCGGCCGACAGGAGCTTGCCGGCCTCCTCCTTCGCAGCGAGTCGTTTTTCGTCGCCCAAGTCCCTCTTCTTTTGGGAGATCGGACGGGCTTCCTTAAATATGGACAGCCGATGGGTGATGACATCCGGACTTACTCCCGGCATGTCGGCCGACGTCCATGCGAACATGTCGACATTCTTTTTTAGCACGGCGTGCATGACCTCGGCCTCGGCCGCCGCCAAGGCTGTCCCTACAGCCGTGCTGTGCTCTTCGTCGAGGAGGGGGACTCTCTTCAGCTCCTCTCTTGCCTCTAGCCTGTCCTCGGTTGCCCGGGGATCAAGGTCTACTAGTGCCACGGTTGGCTGGGCCTCCCTAGGCCGGTCCTTCCTGGGGGAGCGGTCCTTTCGGGAGGACTTTCTCGCCCGAAGGGGAGAGGTGTCTGCCCTTAGAGGCTCCACCCGGAGGCTCTCGGCGTAGCACTCTCGTGCTTCTTTCTGGTCCACGTGGACTGTGAGAATGTCTCCTGTCTTTGAAGGGAATTTCATTGCGAGGTGGGGGGTTGATACTATGGCCATCAGCCGGTTGATGGATGGTCGGCCGAGGAGGATGTTGTAGGAGGTGTTGGCGTCGATGACCAGGTACCGGATTTTGATGGTCCTGGTGTTCTTCCCCTCTCCGAAGGTGGTGTACAAGTCGATATACCCCTTGGTACCCACTCTTTCGCCCGAGAATCCTACCACGTGGTCGCCGTATGGCATCATCTCGGCCTCGGTCATTCTCATGGCCTTGAAAGTTTTCCAGTAGAGGATATCTACCGAACTTCCTTGGTCCACGAGGGTCTTCCTTATGGTGAATCGATCTATGTCGACCGCTATCACCATCGGGTCGTCCTGCTGGCGGTAGTCCACGCCTTTAAAGTCTTCGTTCGTGAACGTGATGGGTGGCATCCTCGGTCGGAACGCCACGGCGTTTACCTGGTGTACCGCCCGGAGGTGCTTCTTCCGGGCGTTGTTTGTGCTTCCTCCCCCGGCGAAACCGCCGGCTATGGTGTTGATAACCTCTCGGTTACCTCTCCTATCGCCCTCCCTGGGGGGATCGTCTCTTCGAGGGGGGTCGGCCCTTGCGGGTTGCCGGTCGCCTCTGTTATTTTGGTTTTCTCGGCCGCGCTGGGGTGACCTCGTCCGCCTGGGTGGATCCGCCCGGCCGGGTGGGTCTCGGCCATTCCTGACGAAACGGCGGAGATGCCCAGCCTGGATAAGTTCCTCGATCTTATCCTTGAGGGCCTGACACTCGTCGGTTGAGTGTCCGGTGTTTTGATGGTACCGACACTGCTTCCTCCGGTCGGCATTATTTGGGCTGGCCACCTTCCTTGGGGGAGGGATCAACTCGGCGTTGAGGGCCTCGTCCAAGATCCTCCCTCTCTCAGCTGTCAACGGCGTGTATCTCGAGAATCGAATTGGTCGGTCTCGATTCTCCCGTCGCCGGTCAGTTCTCTGTATCGGCCGCGCCTGGCGGTCCTTTTCTTCCTTCCTTTCTCCGCCGGCCTCGGCACGGGCCTGGTTGCGGAACTCTCTTAGTTCCTCCAGCTGCATGTACTTAGCGGCTCTCTTTCTCAGCTCGTCCAGACTGTCGGCCGGTTGCATGCATAGGTTGTCGGCAAAGGGCCCCGGGCGCAGGGCCGTCAGCATGTGGTGCATGGCGACATCCGGACTCAGATTTCGGATGCTCATCGCCACTTTACTGAACCTATCCACGAAGGCTCTCAGCGACTCTCCCTTCTCCTGGCGGATGCCTACCAGGGCGATTGAGGTCAGATGATGCGGCCGGCTGGTTGTGAACTGTGTTTCGAACTTTGCGACGAGCGTGGCAAAGCTGTCGATGGAGTTCGGTGAGAGCTTGGTGAACCAGCTAAGGGCTGCACCCTTCAAGGATGTGGGGAACACTCGGCACAAGACGGCGTCGTCCGAGGTGTAGAGACTCATATGGGTGGTGTAGGCGTCCATATGCTCGTCCGGGTCGGTCGACCCGTCGTATCGGTCTCGGTTGAAACCCTTCCACTTCTCAGGAAGTGGGACTTCGATGATGTTGTTCGTAAAGGGGTGGCGGCGGTTCGGGTCGGCCGTCAGGTTCGTCCGGGTGGATCTGATTAGGCACGACTCGTCGCCCATTTCAATCTCGCGGGGAGGGGGTCGACCTCTTGTCCCCTCGGCCACATCCGGGTTGGGGGGAGAGGTGTAGGACTTGTCGACCACGTTCGTCGGTATAACAGAGGGTCCTCCCTCCCCTAGCTTCTTTCTCATATCTTCGTTCTCCCTGCGGAGAACTTGCAGCTCTTGTTCATTTTTCTGAGCGGCCTCCTCGGCCTTTCTCCGCATCTCGGCCATCTCCCTCTGGAGAGACAGCAGCAGCATTGTTTGGTCGGCTTCAGTCATTCTTTCCATGCTTCTTGTCGAAACCATCTACTTTTTTCCTTCAGCTAGTTTCCCTCGGCCCCACGGTGGGCGCCAATTGTTCCTGCTAGGGAGATGGGACCTAGAGAACTGTTGAAGTCTTCTTCTCCTTCCTCCGGTCGGGCAGGTGGCTGGGTGATGAACTGGGATCCTTCTCGTCCTCCTGCTTATCCTTCGGCACTCGGGACTCGTTCGTCGGGTGAACACCGGATGGTGGGGGTACCTGCGAAGGCACTCCGACGCTCAAGTCAGTAAAGCGGGTGGTTAGCTCTCAGGTAGGTGAACAATAATAATGACATACCTTACTCCTTGAAATGCGTGCTATTTATATTATTCTAGTGGGCCTACCTTGTTGGGCCCGTTTATCGAGGTGGATACCGCTTAGGGTTGCATTACCTAATTCTTGATGATGGATTAGCTTCACTGATCTCGGTTTGAGCGTTAGTTGTAATGGGGTTCGGCCATCGGCCAATTCCCATGGTAAGGGTCGGTCATCGGCCAAATACCTGTGGTCTTCGGCCGTCTAAGTTAAGTCTTCTAAGGTCTCGGCCTCTCGGCCAAGTCTCCAAAGGTCTCGGTCTCTCGGTCGTTCGGCCAAGTCTCCAGAGGTCTCGACCTCTCGGTCGTCTTGGCCTCTCGGCCAAGTCTTCTAAGGTCTCGGCCTCTCGGTCGTCTCGGCCAAGCCTTCCAAGGTCTCGACCTCTCGGCCAAGTCTTCTAAGGTCTCGGCCTCTCGGTCGTCTCGGCCAAGTCTTCCAAGGTCTCGACCTCTCGGCCCAGTCTTCTAAGATCTCGACCTCTCGGTCGTCTCGACCAAGTCTTCTAAGGTCTCGGCCTCTCGGCCATACCGGTACAACATTCAAAATTATGTCCCTTTGTCCATTAGCAGAAGTTTTAAGTCAATTATTATTTGTATTATCTAAAGATAAGGGTTGGCCAACACACATAAGGTAGATAACTTCTGACTTTAAAGAATTGGATTCCCTACTATTCAATTTTCAACTGCACAACTCTCCACTCAAAATATTTTTTTTATTCATTAAATTATGCAATTAAAAAGCTGATTAAAAAAATGCAATTAAAAACAAAACATATAAATGTTAAGCACCTAGATATGCATGCATAAAATTGCTTACAAACAAAAACAATATTTAATTATAAAAAATATTTTTATCTTCTGTTATTTTTTCTAAACAACGTCCAAATATTATGAAAATGATCTATGTAATGAAAAGTTCACTTTATTAAAATAAAATATGAGTGTCATTCATAATGGTTTTCACCAATATTAAAATTTGCCCTCTGTCTCTCTCCCTATATATATATATATATATAAATTTCTTATATTATATTAAATTCCAAAATTTTTATATTATATTTATAATGATGTAGTTAAAATAAAGTTATTGGGTAGAAAATTAGTTATAATTAAAAAGTGTTTAAATTTTATTTTGTAGATTTATATATTTTATTTACACTAAAAAATTTAAATTATTTAAAAATAAATTACTTAAAGTTTACTTTATATTGTAACTTATTTAAATTTTTTAAAGAAAATGATTAATTACATTTATACTAGTATTTTATAATGAAATTTTATTTCTATTTATTTAAATTTATATTAAAAAATAATTTCACAATATAATATTTCTTTAAAATTTAGAAAAAATGTAATAAGTAAAACAATAAACAGGAAACAGAAACCCAGTATAAAAAGTACATAAGTATTTTTTTAATTAAGTATGGGTGGTTAACAAGGGCGTTATTTCTTCCTGCACTTTCGTAGTTAAGTTAAAAAAAATCATTTTATTTAAAAAAAAAAACATTTTAAATTTTACAATCTAAATACCTTAAAAAATCTACAATCTAAAATATATTTTAGCCTATAAATATATTATTTCAAAATAAGATTTTTTTCTAAATTTTATAATTAATAATATTAATAATAATTATAATAATAATAATTATTAATAATAATAATATTAATAATATTAGTTACATTATTAATAATGTTAATAATAATAATATTAACATTATTAATAATAATAATATTAGTTACATTATTAATAATGTTAATAATAATAATAATAATATTAACATTATTATTATTATTATTATTATTATTATTATTATTATTATTATTATTATTATTATTATTAATATTTTTAATAATAATAATAATAAACAATAATAATATTAATAATCATATAAATAATAATATTAATAATTTTAATAATAATTAATAATATTATTAATTTTTGGATTTATATGTTTGTAATTACCTACAAATAAATTCATAGATAATATTTGTGGGTGAAAATGAAATATTCATATAATTCGAAAAAGGATTTCTATCTTTCTAGGATTAAACAAAAGGATTAGCATTAATGCTACAACTAACCCGTAAATTGTTAAAGCTTCCATAAAAGTCAGACTAAGTAATAAAGTATCCCGTATATTTCCCTCTGTCTCTGGTTGTCGTGCAATCCCCTGTACATTGTAGGTAATATTTGTAGATAATAGTTTTTCATCTTAACTTGTCAAGACTACGTACGAATTTTTACATATTTTTCCTGCCAAACTACATTATTATATACAAAAAATTCGTTGGTAACTCAATTTTACTTATGTTGGGCCAAAGCTTCAATCAAGCTGTCCGACAAGCTCACTTGCTCTACAATGAGCTGCCACTGGTCGGTGACTTTGACATCAATATGGACGTCTATGAGGGCCAACTGATGACCTTTGATGAGTTGCGAGCTTTGAAGAATGCAACACATAGGTCATATGCCGAGGACGTTGAAGATGAAGACCAATAAGCTTAGTTTTTAACTTTTTTCTTCCTCGGGTCGGGGTGTGGCTGTTTATTTTCTTCCTCTGAGGTCGGGGTGTGGTCTCCACCTTTTGTTTAATCAATGAATCAGTCATTTTTTTCTTCATACCTGTTTTTCACGATGCATGTTATATAAAATGAAACTCTAATAGTTAACCATTCGTGGTAACTTTAAATAATAACTATCTTGTTAAGTGTTTGTTGTCGGCTGGTATGACCGATGAGCTTTGATGTGTTTATTTGGACCAAGTTTTTAAGGTATCAGCAGGGTATGCCGATTAAGGCTACTTCCTTGACCAAATCAAATCTTTAAGGTATCGGCAGGGTATGCCGGTTAAGGCTACTTCCTTGACTGAACCGAATCTTCAAAATGTCGGTAGGATATGCCAATTAAGGCTACTTCCTTGACCGAATCAAATCTTTAAGGTATCGGCAGGGTATGCCGGTTAAGGCTACTTCCTTGACCGAACCGAGTCTTCAAAGTGTCGGTAGGGTATGCTAGTTAAGGCTACTTCCTTGACCGAATCAAATCTTTAAGGTATCGGCAAGGTATGTCGGTTAAGGCTAGGTCCTTGATCGAACCAAGTCTTTGAAGAGTCGGTAGGGTATGCCGGTTAAGGCTACTTCCTTGACCGAACTGAGCGTTAAGAGCTGTAAATTGAGCTTGTTTAAATGCACATTTGAAGAAATGCCTCATTAAAACCTTCCGGACCAAAAACCCTCTTTACGGAGGAAACAGTCGGGTGAGGAAAGAGTGCCTAAATTTATTGATTTTTAACTATAGTAAAATTGAGGTGCGTGACATTCATGATAATCACTTTAGGTGGTATGCCCCCCCAACTACTACTTCTCGGACCCGGAAGGGCCCTTCTCAATTGGATTATAACTTTTCGTCGTTCTTCCTTGCTTCGCTTCTCATCCTCCAAACGAGGTCTCCTTTCTGAAAGTTTCTCGGTCGAACTTTAGTGTTTTACCGCCTGGCTGCTCAGAGTTTGCATACAATTTCATGGATCTTGCTCTTGTCTCGGAGCTTGCTTAGTAGGTCAATTCCAATTCTGATCGATAGACTCTCTTGATTTAGTGATAAATCAAAGAGTTGCCTTCTAAGGGTAGGCTTGCCTACCTCAACCGGAATCATGATCTCAGTGTCATAGGTCAAGCTGTAGGGTGTTTCTTGAGTTGACGTGATAGCTTGAGCTCTTCAACTTGCGGTTTTTGTGGTGGAATTTGCGGAAGCTTCAATGGATTGTTGGTGGAACAAGGCTCTCCTAAGAGTTGTGGTAGCCTTGGATGTGCATGAGAAGTAGGAGAGTGAGAGAGGTTCGACCAACTCTCTTTGTAGGTGAAAGGTTTGAAGATTAAGACCTAAATCCTAAGAGATTTTAGGCAAGGGAGTAAGAATAACACATTTTGGCAGCATTTCATTACTCAAAATAATCTTGTGAAAACATGAACCAAGCACCTCCTTATATAGGCTTGGAGGGCTGTAATTGTTAGAGCCAAATTCAAAGTGTTGGCACATGTGAAAAGTGACACCTATTTTCAGCCCATGTGAGGTAAGATTCTAGAATGCTTCCATGTGCTAATTCATCTAGAACTTACACTCATCTAGGGTCAAATTGGGTCGGTCCTTAGGTACCACTTTGCATGTTTCAACAAAAAAAAAAGAATTAAACTATGCTAATTTTCACAAAAAAATGTAAAAACTATTCTTCATTAGAGTTTATGACATGAAGAATGTATCCTCTTGGCCCCTCTTTGACCATAACTCTAGTGGTTGCCTCATTTTGATATTTAGGTGGCCTTTCCATGGATAGGTGTTGGGGCCTCTTCCATCATTCCCTCCCTCTTGAAAAGGATTTGTCCTCAAATCCATTGCTTCTTCTTCTTCATGGCTAGGGGGATGGATGTGGCTGGATGGTGTCCATCATCTCCTCCTTCTTGACAAGATCTATCCTCACATCTACAGATTTGATCTCGGATAGCAGCCTCTTGCTTCTTCAACTATGCTTGTCCTCCTAGATCAAACGTCCATGTAGGGGAATTATCAAATAAAGCAAATGAGTTAGTTGAAGCAGTTATATAAAAATCAATTGTATGAAGTTGCTATTTTTGTTTTTCTTTTGTTTTTGGCAACTTTTTACAATATTTCTCTTTTGGTCGTTGTATGTGTTCTCTAATCCTCTTATGCATTTTAAAATTTTCAATTTTTGTTACTTTATCCTTAGGCACAAATCCTTTAGGAAATGGTAACAACTCAAAAAGAGAAAGAGGATTAAGCCCACATAAAACCTCAAATGTAGAAATATAAGTAGTTTTGTGAACTACTTTATTGTATGCATGCTTATCTCTAGAGTTGTGTTTGCCTTTTATGATTACTCTAGGCATAGTAGAAAGAGCTATGTTTTCAATTTCATTTTGACCATTCTTTTGAGGATGATAAGAATTTGAGGAGTACAACTTAGTTCCAAGTTTTTCTAAAAGTATCCTCAAAAAATGGTTTTCAAATTTTGGAGCTCTTTTCAATACTATGCTTTGAGATAAACTATGAAGACTTATCACTTCTCTAAAGAAGAGTTTATCCATATCCATAAAAATGGAATCAAAACCTTTTGTTGTCCTAGGAAGCTCTAATATAAAATCTAGGCTTATGTCTTCCCATGGATCATTTGCAAAAGGTAAAGGAGTATAGAGTTCATGAGACATTGCCTTAGATGTATTTTTAAAACAAGAAATGTATCTAGGGTAATGTCTTTTAACATCTTTTCTCATGGGTGACCAAAAGAATTTTCCTTTTAAAAGCTCTAGAGTTTTATCAACTCTAATTTGGCCCATGAGTTCTCCTTCACGAAAATTTCTCTTTTATGTGTGAAGGTAGTCTCATTGATACGACCATTGATCATGGAAATTTAAACATTTTGCAATGGTTGTCTCAATAAGACATGACAAGTTTCTTTAGGCACTACCTCACATAAAAATTTATCTTTGTAGATGCCTATAGATAACTTGACCTTCACATAATCAAAATAATCTACTGATAATCTTGCATGTGTTCCTTTACAAAAGGTAAGGCTTTGAGGTTGTTCAACAAGAAACATATTTTCAAAGGTATTTTCAACTTTTCCTTCTTGTTGAATGACCTTGTGGGAAGGAACACTCTTCTCCCACGCCTTTTGCTTCCCAAGAGTTTTCTCTTGATTTTCTATTTTTACATTTTCATCACTCTCACTAGTTTCTTTTTCTTGGCTACTATTCTTATCTTTGTCCCTTAAGATCATAGATCTTTCATTGGGACATTCAGATGTTAATTGATCATTACCAAGGTATGTAAAACATGGAATTTTTCTAGCTTGAGTGTGTGAGATATGCTTGGATAGGTTTTGGGAAAGTTCGAGAGATGTTTCTTTTATATGTTCTTCCCCTCTATGGAACTCATCCTTGTCATAAGATACATGGTATGAACTTTGTTTTCGACTTGATTGTTTTCTCAAAATTTGTTTTTCAACTTTAATGCAAAGTTGAATCAAGTCATTTAAATCTCTATAAGGTAAAAGTTCAACTTCAATGCAAATTTTGGATTGAAGATCAGCAAGGTTCCTTTGCTTCGTGACAACACAAGTGCTATAAATCTCACCAAAAATCAGATTCAGCATTCAATAACTAAGCACATTGAGATTCACCATCACTTCATACGAGATCATGTGAATAATGGAGATTGTGAAGTGAAATTCATTGAAACAAAACTGCAATTGGCTGATATCTTCACAAAACCACTACCAAAAGAAAGGTTTTTCTTCTTAAGAATTGAGTTAGGTATTCTTGACTCTCAAAATCTCTCTTAAAATTGTGCTTCAATTCTATTTGTGAAGACAAATAGGGGGAGAATTGGTTGGTGTTTCTGTTGTCTGTCCTTTACAATATGTTTCAAACTGTTAAAACTGTCAAAACTCTGAAATTAAAACTGTTTTCTGCTTCTACTGACAGAAACATTTGATTGAATCGAGGAAACAAATGATTGTTTGTCTGCTGCTTAAAGATTGTTTTGCAGGAACTGCTTCAGATTCAAACAAGCCCAACACGAGCAACCAAGGATTTGTCTTCATCAAATAGGGGGAGATTGTTGAAACAAGTGTGATCAAAAGCTTTGAAGAATCCAAATCCTAGCGTTTGATGGAAGGCTGAAGTTGCTTGGAGTTGCTGCTGTATTTTTAGAGTAGGATCTGGGTAGTTATCTTTGTAATCCACTCTTTGTTGAATCTAAAGCTTAAGTGTTTTCAAATCTTTTAAGTTTAAAGTGGTTTTCAAACTAAGTGAAAAACAACCTGTTGTTTTGTCGAAACAACCGATTGTTTTATACTTAGGTGTTTTTGAAAAGGTTGAAAACTGTTTTGGTTGGTTGACTTGCTATCAAACCAAAACAATCGATTGTTTCATGAAATCAATCGATTGTTTGTTTGAAAATCTTAACAGAATCTGTTTTGTTAGTTAAGTGTGCTTTAAATGATTTTCAAACTGAAAGCGCTCCTGTTTTAAATGCTTTGACCAATATTTGAAAGCTATAAATAGTTTGTTAATGTTTTATAACAAACAAGAAAAGAGAAAAATAGATTTGAGTTTTTCAGAAATTGCTTTCAAAATTTGAGTTTTCACCTTTGAGCTTTGGTTTTCTCAAGAGAGAGTGGAATAGGATTACATATGTATTGATTTCAGTTCATTCTGTAACAAGAGTAATTCGTTCTGAATACTTTGTACATTTTGGTGTTGTAAAGCCAAGAAGGGTTGTGTGCTCTTGAGGTTGTCAAGATCAACATTCTTGGTGGGTGTGCTGAGCCAAAGGAAGTGTGTTTCTTGAGGGGATCAAGGTCACTTCTTTGGTGGTGTTTGTGTGTAATCTGTAATTGATTGCTTAGTGGATTGCCCAGTGGATTTTGGGGACTGGATGTAGCTCTTGGTTTAAGAGTGAACCAGTATAAACTGTTTGTGTATCTCTTTCTTCTCTCAAACTCTTTTAAATAAAGTTGTTATTGTTTTACTGGTATAAACAACCGATTGTTTCGCAGAAACAACCGATTGTTTTTCTGGTGCTTTGCTGTTTTGAGCTTTGTTTCTTGGCTAAATGAATTCCTAATCTGGTTTATTAAAAAGAATTTCATTCTAGCTTAAAAAGTTTTTGAAAACCCCTTTAAACAATTCACCCCCCTCTTGTTTAAGGCCATACATTCTAAAACTACCGCTGCCCAGCATTGACGCCCTGGTAGATAGTGCCTCAGGATGTAGACTTCTTAGCTTCCTGGATGCTTTCTCTAGATACAACCAAATCCGGATGCATTTCAGGGACGAATGCAAGACAAGATTCATGATGAAGCTCTCTTGTTATTGTTACAAAGTGATGCCTTTTGGGCTCAAGAACGTAGGGGCCACCTACCAAAGGCTGATGGATAGAGTACTTGCGCCCATGATAGGGCAAAATGTCCATGCGTATGTGGATGACATGGTGAAGGATCAGCACGTCACTGATTCAGAAGAGTTATTTACCAGAATAGCTAAATACAGGTGTAAGTTGAACCCTGCAAAGTGTGTGTTTGGGTAGAGGCAGGCAAATTCTTAGGGTTCCTATTCACTGCACGTGGGATAGAGGCGAACCCTGAGAAGTGCACTGCAATCATAGCCATGCGCAGCCCGATCTCAGTGAAGGAGGTGCAGCAGTTGACAGGGCGAATGGTCGCTTTGTCCAGATTCGTGTCAGCAGGAGGAGATAAGGGGCACCCCTATTTCTAGTTCCTGGAGAGGAATAGCAGGTTCGTATGGACCAAGAAGTGTGAAGAGTCATTCCTCATATTGAAGGAGTACCTAGCCAGCCCACCAATGTTGTGCAAGCCACAGCTAGGCACCCTGCTTTGCTTGTACTTCCCAGTCACTGATCGGGCGATCAGTTCAGTCCTGGTTTAGGAGCTGGACCAGGTGCAGAAACCAATATATTTGGTGAGCAGGGTTTTGCAAGGGCCTGAGGTGAGATACCAAGCCATAGAGAAGGCAACCCTGGCAGTAGCATTTTCAGAGCGAAGACTTCGCCACTACTTCTAGAGCAGGGTCTTACAAAAACCCGATGTGGCAGGACGAATGGTGCGCTGGGCGGTTGAGCTATCAGAGTTCGATGTGCAGTATGAACCAAGAGAACCTATTAAAGGTCAGGTTTATGCTGACTTCACAATAGAGCTCTCCTCGGCAGCCACACACCAAGAGGAAGCAGGTTTCATATGGGTTCTCTCCGTAGATGGGTCCTCTAACCAGCAGGGCAGTGGGGCTGGTGTCATCTTGGAAGGACCAAATGGGTTGTTGATCGAGCAGGCCCTACGGTTTGCTTTCAAGGCCAGTAACAACCAGGCGGAGTATGAGGCCCTGATAGTTGGAATGCTGCTAGCCAAGAAGATGGGGGCGAAGAGTTTGCCGGCGAAGAGTGACTCCCTGCTGGTAACGAGGCAGGTTACAGGAGAATACCAGGCAAAAGATCCCCAGATGGCTGCATACCTACAGTATGTCCAGATTCTAAAGGAGACTTTTGTAGTGTTCGAATTAGTACATGTCCCTCGAGAACAGAATGCCCGAGCTGACTTGCTAGCAAAACTCGTCAGTTCAGGCAAGGGGACAGACAGAGGACAGTCATACAGGAGACCCTGAAAACACCTCAAACCACCACAGATAGCACAGCAGAAGTCCAACAAATAAGCATCTTAGAAGGTGTTAAGAGAAGTCACCGGTCGTTGACTCAAGAAACACTGAAAACGCCCAAGATAAGCACATGCGTATTATCAAGGGAAGAGTCAATGCACGTTTGCCTAGTTGAAGGAGGCGAAACCTGGATGACACCCTACCGATGCTACTTGATTGATGGGATACTCCCGCTGGAACCTACAGAAGCCAGAGTAGTCAAGAAAAATTCGAGCAAATACTTGTTCAGACACGGGTATACTCACCCTACCCTTATATGTGTAAGTGGTGAGCAGTGCACGCGCATTATGGCAGAACTTTACAAGGGGATATGTGGGATTCACATCGGTGGCTGAGCTCTCTCATCGAAGGCCATTTGCACTGGATACTACTGGAAACCATGAGGGAGGATTGCACGAGGTATGCACAACGGTGCAAACAGTGCCAACAACATGCTGACTGGCACAAGCACCCCAGAGGAGTTGAGATCGATTCATAGCCCATGGCCGTTTCATACCTGGGGAATCGACATCCTGGGGCCATTCCCTTTAGCAATGCGATAGATGAAGTACCTCATGGTTGTTATTGAGTACTTCACAAAGTGGATAGAGGCTGAGCGAGTAGCGCAAATCACAACCCACAAGGTCTAGCACTTTGTGTGGAAGAACATAGTATGTCTCTTTGGAGTCCCAAAACGATTGGTGTCCGATAATGGCACCCAATAAAGTTTTAGTTAAAAGATATGTCTTTCCAATTTTTTTGTAAATTTGTTGTACAGTGAAGTAAGTGAACCTCTCTCTTGGGTTAGAAACACCAAGATTGAGAATAGTATGGTTCTTAGTGAGCATCCCTCTTGTGTGGGAACGCCAAGGTCGAGACAGTATGGTTCTCAGTTAAAATTCTCTCTTGCCTCTATACGGCGAGGACGAGGTCAGTAAGTGAACCTCTCCCTTGGGTTAGAAACACTAAGATTGGGAATAGTACGGTTCTTAGTGAGCCTCCCTCTTGCGTGGGGATGCCAAGATCGAGGACAGAACAGTTACCTCTTCCTTGTCTCGTAACGCAAGGTCAATATGTTTCCCAGTTATATATCTCCCTCTTATGTGGAAAGGTCGAGACCAGCTAACTAAGCCTCTCCCTTGTCTTGTAAGACAAGGTCAAGAACAGTGTGGTTCCTAGTTAAAGACATCCCTTGCCCATATACGCCAAGGTCAAGAGCAGCATCTCCCTTATCTTTGTTTGACAAAGGATGGGCGGAGTAAGAGTTCGGGTAAGCACCACCTCTACCCTAACACATCAAAGAAAGGTTAAGGTCGAGCGAGTGGTCAAGAAGCAAGCTACCTAAAGTAGAAAGGTTCAGAAGCGTGCTACCTAAGTTAGAAAGGTTCTAAAGTGTTGTTAGTCTAATTCAACATAGGCAAAGCAGCTAATAACAAAAAGGAGCAGTTTAAGGAAATGCATATCTTATAAATAGAAGCATATATTTACAAGTGACGATTGTTTACAGATTGCCAAATAATTACAACAGGAGGAGTCACTCATCAACATTGACCAACTGCTCACCAGCAACCTTCTGGGCCAAGCCGGTTTGAGAAAGATCCACCCCAGGGTGCACGCAGGCAACCTGGGCCATGGCATCCTCAAACCCTACAGCGTAGGCGTCAGCGACGTCATTGGTGTGCTCCTCCTTAGTCTGTTTGAAGAGCTCGTCCTTGCGAGCTAGCTCTTCCTCTAGTTTGGCAAGCCTCTCCTCTTGTTGAGATGATTTTTCCTCAAGCCTAGCCACTTTCTCCTGTGACTCTTCTGCCTTCTCCTTCAAGCCAATGATCTCAGTTCGGAGAGAGTCAAGACCTTGGCCTGGGCTCCCAGAGCTTCTTGAGACTTCTCAAAGAGGAGCTTCTTGACTGTTGTCTCAGATTTGTGGAGATCTGCCACCTCCAGGTAAAGGGCAGTCTCGCGGTGCTTGAACGCCTTGATCTGAAGGGCGTTGTGGCTAGCTGCCTCCTTCAACTTCTGCATCTTGTCGAGGGGGGCTAAATGCAACGAGGAAGTCCCCAAGGCACTTTGATGTATGCTCTTGCAGGGGATCCTCCTCCATGTTCTCCAGCCTTTCCTGATCCTGGAAGGAGTGCAGGGCCTATTGGAGGAAGGCAGGCAGGTTGGCAGGAAATGCACCATGATCACCCCCTAAGGCACTCTAACCCCATACCCTCTTGCACCATTAGGTCACGAGGGAAAGAGGTATTGGAAGGATGTTCCCTGTAGGAAGGGGCATGAGCATCCAAATGTGAGGGAGAAGGGACAGCGACATCAGCCTTTCGCTTCCTCGTGAAGACGATGCCTGAATAAGTGTCCTCGTCTTCAAAGGCAATGGCCTTGACTACCCCCTTCTGCCTATGGTCTACAGGGACAAGGGCATAAGGGCCTGGGGCATTATCAGCAAGAGTAGGGGCATCGGCAGCAGAAGAGCCAGGAGCAGCCTTACGTTGAAGGGCCACTTCAGCTAGTTGCCTCCTCTTCTCAGCGTTCAGAACCATGCCTACATAAGAAGAATATAACACATAAGAGACTGAACCAGCAGAACACACAAGTAAAAGAGACACATAAGTAAAGGCAAGGGGAAGGGGGATACCGATATAGCCCTCAAGGGACCCGGGGTTGTACTCAAACTTGATCAACTCAGCAGTGTTAAACACCACTCCCAACCTCGAGAAGAACTCGCATACTTCTCGGTCGTGCGAGGTCAAGTCTTCCAGGCACCTAGGCCTCTTAAGCCCTGGCTCTTGCACCCTGTAAAGGGGGAACTCGTCCAACAGGGTGGGGTCAAATTTACTAAACCGAATCTTAAAGAACTTCCCTTTGAAGACCTTATACGATTGTTGGAAGAGGGACATCAAGACTCTTCCAACGAGCCCATTGAAGCTCAGCCACAAGCTTCTTCCCTGGACAACGACCCCGTAGTGATTTCAGTTGTGACTGCTGGTCGGAAAGTGCACAGAGTGCTCGTGGACCAAGGAAGCTCCGCGAATGTGATGTTTTGGTACACGTTCAACAAGCTGTAGTTGTCCCCCGATCTGTTGAGGCCGTATACAGGGTGCTTATATGGCTTCGCTGAGGATCAGGTTGAGGTGCGGGGGTACCTGGAGCTGAGAACGACGTTTACGAATGGTACCGCATCTCGTACCGAGAGCATCAGGTACCTGGTTGTAAACGCCAATTCAGCCTACAACATCTTGTTGGGGAGGCCTCCACTGAATAGGCTAAGGAGAGTGGCCTCCATGCGGCATATGAAGCTGAAGTTGCCGTATCTCAGTGGCAGAGTGATCGTGATCAAGTCAGATCAAGAGGAGGCTCGAAAGTGCTATGAGAATAGCTTAAAAACGAAGATGGGCGTGTTCATGGTGACAGAACGCTCGGGCCATGGGGAGACGCCCATAAAGGGAGAGCCCGCGGAGACGCCACCCAAAGAGCACGTGCATGTGGGCAAGACGCCTGTCGAGGCGAAACCCATGGTGGAGACGCCCGAAGGGGGCGTGTACAAAAATAGAACGCCCACTAGGGCATAGCCCGGAAAGGAGGCACTGGTAGGTGGCGTGGCGAGGGAAGACGGAGGTCGTGGCGTGGCTCGTGCGTGGACGCCCGGGAGAGACGATCGGAGCCGGTTGAGAACGTGGTCGAGAGGCAGATAGGTGGCAGAACCTTTTGTTTGGGGCGACGCTTGAGCCAAGAGGAGCAGGACCAGGTGGCGGCCGTCATCTCGCGCCACCTGGACGCCTTTGCATGGTCTGCCTCGGACATGCCCGGCATCGACCCAGATTTTATAAGCCATCATCTCACCATGGAACCCAAGGTTCGCCCTGTACGACAGAGAAGAAGGAAGTTTAACGAGAAAAGGCGCCTCGTCATGCAGGAGGAGACGAGGAAGTTGCTGAGTGCCGGTCACATCAGGGAGATCCAGTACCCTGAGTGGCTTGCCAATGTGGTCCTAGTGAAGAAGGCAAATAGGAAGTGGAGGATGTGTGTGGATTTCACTAACCTAAATAAGGCGTGCCCTAAGGACTCGTATCCTTTACCCAGCATCGACGCGTTGGTAGATAGTGCTTCAGGTTGCAAGATGCTGAGTTTCTTGGATGCGTTTTCGGGGTACAATCAGATCAAGATGCATCCCCGGGACGAGAGCAAAACGAAATTCATGACCGAGACATGTTACTGATATAAGGTGATGTCGTTTGAGCTGAAGAACGTGGGCGCCACCTACCAAAGGTTGATGGATAAGGTCCTTGCATCCATGTTGGGTAGGAATGTGCAAGCCTATGTGGACGACATGGTGGTGACCTCGCAGGAGAGGGGGTGACACACAGCTGATCTGAAAGAGCTGTTTGCCACCATAGCTAAGTACCGCCTCAAGTTAAACCCTAAGAAGTGCGTCTTTGGGGTTGAGGCGGGTAAGTTCCTGGGATTCATGCTCACTGAGTGGGGGATAGAGGCGAACCCCGATAAGTGTGCAGCAATCATCGCCATGAGGAGCCCAACCTCAGTAAAGGAAGTGCAGCAGTTGACAGAGTGTATGGCGGCCTTGTCAAGGTTCGTATCTGTTGGTGGAGATAAAGGCCACCCGTATTTCCAGTGCCTGAAGAGGAACAACCGCTTCGTGTGGACAGAAGAGTGTGAGGCAGCCTTCTTCAAGCTGAAGGAGTACCTGGCGACGCCTCCTGTATTATGCAATCCACGGACAGGCGTGCCCCTCCGGTTGTATTTTGCAAGAGTGGGCCATCAGCTCTATGTTGGTTCAGGAGCAGGATCGGGTGCAGAAGCCTAAATACTTCGTAAGCAAGGCCTTGCAGGGCCCGGAGACGAGGTATCAGTCTTTAGAGAAAGCAGCTCTGGCAGTGGTGTTCTCTGCCAGGAGGCTCCGCCACTATTTCCAGAGTTTTTCGGTGGTAGTAATGACGGGCCTCCCCATCCAGAAGGTATTGCTGAAGCCAGATGTTGCTGGAAGGATGGTTCGCTAGGCGGTGGAGCTATCAAAGTTTGATATAGTATATGAGCCTAGGGGGTCCATCAAGGGACATATCTATGCAGACGTCGTGGCAGAGCTCTCACCAGGAGGCGCCCAACTGGAGGAGGGGCCTGATTTCCAGTGGGTTTTGTCAGTAGATGGATCCTCGAATCAGTAGGGAAGCGGGGCTGGGATAGTCTTGGAGGGGCCCAACGGGGTGTTGATCGAGTAAGCCCTGAGGTTCGCCTTCAAGGCAAGTAAACACCAGGCAGAGTACGAGGCCCTTATCGCAGGAATGCTCTGAGCCAAAGAAATGGGCGCGCGGAGCCTGTTGGCAAAGAGTGACTCGCTGCTGGTCACGGGGCAGGTGATTGGAGAATATCAAGCTAAGGATCCGCAAATTGCTGCGTATTTGATGTACGTCCAAGTGCTGAAGGGGGCGTTCACGGCGTTTGAGTTGGTGCACGTCCCAAGAGAGCAAAATGTCTGTGCTGACATGCTCGCCAAGCTGGCCAGCTCAGGCAAGGGGGGAAGGTAGAGGACGGTCATCCAAGAGACCCTCAAGGCACCGCGAAAGTTTGTGGTAGATAACAGAGTGGACGTCCTTCAGATTAGTGCATCCAAGGGAAAGTCGGGGAGTCATCGGTCCTTGACTCAGGAGATGGCGAGAGCCCCTAGTGTAAGTGTCTATCCGACCTCGCCGACAGTAGAGGATCTCATGCAAGTGTGCGCCCTGGAAGAGGGAGATACGTGGATGACACCTTATAGGCGCTACCTTCCATATGGGATCCTCCCAGCAGAGCCAGAAGAGGGCAAAAAGGTGAAAAGAAACTCCGCAAGGTATACCCTGGTGGATGGAATGTTATTCAGGCATGGGTTTACACACCCAATCTTGACGTGTGTGAGTGGGGATGAGTGCACAAGGATAATGTCTGAACTCCATGAAAAGATTTGTGGGAGCCACGTGGGGGGAAGATTGTTGGCATCCAAGGTAGTATGTGCGGGTTTCTATTGGCCAACCGTGAGGGAAGATTGTGTAAGGTACGCCCAGCGGTGCAGGCAGTGCCAACACCACACCGATTGGCACAAGGTGCCGCCAGAATAGTTGAGGTCCATATGCAGTCCATGGCCTTTCCACACCTGGGGGATCGACATCTTAGGCCCTTTCCAATTGGCGATAAGGCAGATGAAGTACTTGATAGTTGTTATTGAGTACTTCACGAAGTGGATAGAAGCAGAACCGGTGGCACAGATCACTGCACATAAGGTACAACACTTTGTTTGGAAAAACATTGTGTGTCGTTTCGGTGTATCGAGGCGCCTGGTCTCAGATAATGGCACTCAGTTTGCAAGCCAGCAGTTGGGAAAGTTGTGTGCAGAGGTGGGCATCAAACAAGTGTTCGCATCAGTCGAACACCCCAAGACGAACGGATAGGTGGAGTCCGCGAATAGAATTTTGTTGAGAGGATTGAAGAGGAGGCTTGAGAAGGCCAAAGGAGCTTGGGCGGAGGAAGTACCAAGGATAGTGTGGGCTTATCACACCACGCCCTAGTCTTCCACCATGGAGACGCCATTCAGCCTTGTATATGGGTCGGATGCGATGATCCCGGTGGAGATACACGAGAGCTCACCGCGTTTCCAAAGTTAGACCTGTTGGACGAGGAGAGGAGGGTAAACTTAGACCTGTTGGACGAGGCAAGAGAAGAGGCAAGAATCAAGGCTGAGGCTGTGAAGAGAAGGGTAGAGCATCAGTACAGCTCTAAGGTGAAGTCGCTGCAGTTCCAAGTAGTTGACCTGGTCATGCGAAAGGCTCGTCCATATGAGTTGGAGAACAAGCTGTTTCCCAAGTGGACCAGACCCTTTAGAGTCACCGAGGCTAAGGGGAACGGTTCGTACAAGCTTGAGACTCTGGAGGGAGGCCCCATCCCACGCACCTGGAACGCAGCTAATTTGAAGTTTTATTTTAGTTAAAGACTTGATGTAGTATACAGTTGAGGGGACACTCTTTTTCCCTTTCGGGGGTTTTTTAATAAGGTCACCCGAGTAAAATCAGTTTGAGCATACATTGTCTTAAGATTTCCTTATTACGATGTAAAGAAACGCTAAGCGAAGATAATGCGGTTCGGTAAGAGACGGACCCACCACCTTGATGTTTAGACACCCCGAGAGGAGACGTGGAGGTGCCTCTCTTGGGCGTGGGCGTCGAGGGTAGAGAATAAAGTTCGAAACAGTGGAGAACCAGGCGCCTTGGTGTAGATACACGCCAAAAAGGAAAAGCGCCATCCTTCGGGAAACCTTCTCCTTAAGCGTAAACGCCAAGTCCCTAGTCATCTTGGTGTTTTAGACACCACAAGGACGAAACGACACTACTTTAGCAAGCCTCTCCCTGGGTGTGGGCACCAAAGTACACTGGCTGCCTTGATGTTTAGACACGCCGGGGACGAAACGGTGCTGCTTTAACAGGCCTCTCCCCGAGTGTGGGCACCAAGTGCAAGAGATCAGAACTAGCTGCCTCGGTGTTTTAGACACACCGGGGACGAAACGGTACTGCTTTCAGCAGGCCTCTCCCTGGGCGTGGGCACCAAGTGCAAGAGTTAAGGACCAGTTGCCTTGCTGGTTAGACACTCCAGGGACGAAACGGCATTGCTTCACCAAACCTCTCCCTGGGCGTGGGCACCGAATGTGACTTTTTCCTAATGCCAAAGCACACTGAGGACGAAACGGCTTTGCTTTTAGCAAGCCTCTCCCCGAGTGTGGGCATCTAGCGCGTAAGCTTTTACAAGGAAAGTCCTCCTTCGCCTTTAAGCGATGATGAGGCAAGCGAAGGTGAGTCCTCCTATGCCTTTAGGCAACGTCGAGGCCGATGACGCCTCATAGATACGAAGGATAAGTAAAGGTTGAGATAATGAAATCCAAGTGAAGGGTACGCACGATGACTTAGTGAGAAGAATGAGAAAGAAAGGCACGTGCTGCCCATAGTTCGTAAAGTAAATAAGCATAGCGAAATAAGTCAAAGGTAAGCAGCAGATACGCCTTTGAAACAGCAAGTAAAGACAATAACAGACAAGCAAAACAGGGTGACCCAAAGGTAAAGTGCAGACACATTTTCCGAGCAGTAAAGGAAGATAAGCATAAGCAAGTATATGAAAATAAAAGGTTCAGGTGTATTCAGTGTTGCAGTACAAGTAATAGTTATGAGATTACAAAGGAAAGGGTGAGGCTAGTCCTCAGAAAGATCTAAGGGAACGATCTTCCCCTCGACGATGTGATTAGAAGCGCCGCACTTGGAGGTGTCAACCCCTGGATGTTCACACGCCACCTAGGCTAGGGCCTCTACGAACCCCTCAGCAAATGCGCCCGCGGCATCGTCGACCAGCTTTTTCTCAGTCTTCTGAAAGTGCTCAGCTTGGGAGGCCATTTCTTTCTCTTTGGCCACCAAGGCCTCGGTTTTCTCTGCCAGTTGCTTAGACAGCTCATCCCTCTCTGCCTACAGTTTGGAAAAATCAATCTTCAGCAGGTCGAAGGCCTCAGTCCTGGCAGCAAGCGCCCCCTCCACCTTGCCCCAGTTTACCTCTTTAGAGACACAGCGGTCCTCAAGGTCTTTCGTTCTAGACTTGGAAGCTTCGACAGCGTCTTTGAGCTCAGCAATCTCAACGCGAAGAGGCACAGTCTGCCCCAGAAGCTCAACATATTTTTGGCCAGCTTCGTGGAGTCTCTTGTTAGCTTCCTCCTTAGCCTTTTGAGCCTCCTTCAGAGTGTCTTGGTAGGCGACTTCTTGGTGGAACCAGCGACGCTCCTGGGTCTTGGTCTGCTCTTTCAGCAAGGCCAACTCGTTCTCAAGAGCCTGGCGGTCGCTAGCCTTGGCTTCAGCTTGTTCTCGCCAAGAGCAGGCGTGAGAAAGGTATTCCCTGAAGGAATAGGCAATACCTTCCTCCACGGCCTTGCCAGTTGGGCCTCCTGGCGTCGCCTGGTGCAGGAAGCCCCTCAATAAATGTTGGACCAGTTGGGGAAGCTCTGGAGCCAGCGCAGGGGTAGGTGTGGGTGCAGACTCAACCCCATTCCCCGAGGCTAACTGATGGGGCGGTGAAGAAGCACTTGGGGGAAGCTCCCTCAGTGACTCAGCGCTATGGTTGGAGGCAGAGTGGGAGGTAACAACCTTGATGGTCCTCCTCCTCTTGAAGTTTGGCCCATCCTCGGTATCCTCGTCGTCCCTAGAAGGAATCACCACCACCCCTTTTCCTTTGCCAAGGGGGGCTGGTGTGGTTGCGGTTTCAACAATGGTTAGGGGAACGGTAGAGATGGGGGCTGGAGAGGTAGGAGTTTGGGTGGCATGTGGAGAAGGAAGGTCTTGGGAAGGTGTTGATGTTGGGAGAGCTTGAGTATGGGATGTTGGGGAGGTTGGAAGAGTATACTCAGGGGCTGGGTGTGCGGAGGCGCCAGCTCCTTCGGATGTAGTCTTGCCACGGGCTGCTAGGGCCCTGGCAAGCTTCTTTCGTTTACTCACATCCATTACTGAACCTACACCAAAGAAGCAAACAAGCAAAGGTTAGACACAGGCCAAGTCGAAGCATGAAGCATAATCAGATACACTATGGAGACCTAAAGCAGACAAACGGTTTACAAATTGACAGGAGTATACACTAGCAGAATCAGAAATCGTAGAGGGTGAGTGGGGATTAATTCCCATACTAAGGTATTGGGTAAGGGCTGCAGAGTCGTATTCACGTACTATCAGCTCAGCAGTGTTAAAGATTACCCCCATATTGGCCAAGACCAAACACAACTCTCGATCGGTCGAGGGTAGTTCGTCCAGGGTCTTGGGCTTGGTCAATTTTGGCTCCCTCACCCAGTATAGAGGGAAGCCGTCCAGCGCTGTGCGGTCGTGTTCAGTGCAGCATACTTTGAAGAACTTCCCTCTACATCCCTTGTAGGATTGTTGGAACAGGGATAGAATAATTCTTCTGGAGATGCCGCTGAAGCTGACCCAGAGGCTTTTCCCTTGTTTTTTGACCTCAAAGAAGTGGAGGAATATATCTACAGAAGAGGGCTGGCCAAAATACCCGAGAGGATTCCAAACGCCTTGATGAAGGCCCAGCTATTGGGGTGTAGCTGGGCAGGGGCGACGTTTATTTCGGTGAGGAGCTCCCTCTCAAACCCCGAGAAAGGAAGACGCAGACATATGCGTTTGAATACGGTCTGGTAGAAGAAGAAGAAGGCCTCCCCGCCGTTTGACTGATCGTCCACACAAACTGGCTCACCCGGTGTGCAAGGACGGACAGATATGTAAGCGTCGTGCCTTCTGGCAAAGGCGCTGAATTTGTAAACACTTGAGTCGCCTACATGGGCCCTCCAATCAGATAGGGAAGTTAAAGTTGAGGTCTCAGCGAGCAACTCGTCAGAGGCCCAAGGGTACTGGGATTTGTAGTTCACGCTAGGAGGTGGAGGGTTGGCGGTGGTTTTGGTACGCGCCTTGATGTAACAAAGAAAGCTGAGCAAAAAGAAGAACAAGGGCTTAGCAAACAAAGGACCGTGGTGTTAAAATGGGAGGAAAACCCAGAAAACCCTACCCCCGCGAGAAGATTAGAAAACAGAGGAAATGAAGGAACGAGAGGAAAGGCGTAAACGTAGGAATTTAAACAGTCCCAAGCAGTTTATCAGTACAAAATAGTAAGATTAAAGGGCAATCAATGGATAAAAATCATACCTTTGATGGTTGATTGTTGAAAGGCGCGAGCTCTGTGAGGAGGGAATCGCAAGAGTTTCAGAAAGAAGATGAACAGTGAAGAATTGAGTGTAAGTGATGGAACAATGCTTAGAGCGTGCGATTTTGAAAGCTATAACATAAACTTGAGAAGCGCTAGCGACATTTAGCCTCAGCCGCAGGATTGGGCCACGTATCGAGAGATTAATGCGCCACTTAAGTTGTCACGTCACCGCGCAGAAATGTCTAGTCAAGCGGAATGCCACGTAGAGCGGTAGGGCGAGGCCTTAGTCTTTTTGCTGAACGAGTCATCAGCTCAAGACTAGGGGGCTTATGTACCGACCCGTCCTCGGGCGTTGACCCAAGTCAACATGTGGTAGGACCCACCAGGGGCTCCAAGTAGAGAGTCACGGTGTTGACCGCTTCGGGTGTCTACAGTCCTTGGGCGTCGACCATTGTTGGGCCTCGACTGTCACAGGCGTCGCCCACCTCAAGGGCGTAGCCAGTTGTCCTAAGAACGTGCTTTGGTCTAAATGGTGCCACCCCCCGATACCTACAGGTAGGAGTGACCATTGAGGAGGCGGCACGACAGGGGCCTGGAAGCCTCGGGCCTCGGTATGTCAGGAAATGAACATAGCTGAGAAAGGTGGATTTAAAGCCCCCCCTTCAGTACCAGTAGGAAGAGCCCCAATCCACGACTTATCCGCGCATGAGGTGTAGGAATGCGGCAGAACGCACCACTGCTGATGCCCTCCGGAGCAGATACGACCTGTAAGAGATCACGCCCCATAGGGGCGTCTGCATGCAGGGTACGTGAGCAACTTAGGGGACTCCCAGGGGAAGTCACTCAGAGACGGGTGCATCAGTTGGCTCCCACGCAGTCACCCCTGGGCGCGTCAGCACTCCAGCGGGGCCACCACACGCGTTGGGATACTCCTAAGTCTGGGATACAGCATCGTGAGGTGCGCTCGCTAGTGAGCTTAAGTCAGAGAAGCCACGTGGCAGAAGCGCAAGCAAAGGTATATAAGGCACAAAGAGAAACAACATAAGGTACATTTTCCAGATACTCTGTCATTTGGCAAACTGCACGCACTTGTAAACTTGAGAGAGAATAGGAGAGAATTCAGTTACGCACTTCCAAGAGCACGGTGTTTGCCTTGCTTTGATACGGAGGTGCACGGTGTTTTCTGCCTCGTTTACTGACTTAAGCGTCGGAGTGCAAACTGCCGCGAGCGCGCCATTTGTCTCTGTGTTGCAGGAAATCATCACGGGAGGAGGAGCAAGTTCGAAGGTTCGCGTTCCACCGTTCGAAGAGACACACGGTGCTCGAGTTTCTGGCAGGAACACTAGTAAAAACTAAAAACAGAATGTAAATGAGTTTAAGGGTAAGAGAAAGATACACCAACAGTTTATATTGGTTCACTCTTTAACCAAGAGCTACATGCAGTCCCCAGAAAACCACTGGGTAATCCACTAAGTAATCAAACCAGATTACAACACACAATCCACCAAAGCAGTGACCTTGAACCCTTCAAGAAACACACTCACTTTGGTAATTCACACACCAAGAGTATTGATCTTGACCACTTCAAGAGCACACAACACTCCTTGGCAACACAACACTAGAAATATAGAAGGTTGAGAAGAGATTACACTCGTTTACAGAACAATCTAAAATCAATACAAATGCAATCATATTTCACTCTCTTAGAAAACCCAAATCTTTGATGTGAATGTTCAAATCTTGAATCAACTCTTTAACAACTGAAAAACTCAAATTTGTTTTCTTACTTGATTGAAAACATAAACAAACTATTTATATTTTCCAAAGATTGGTCAAAGCATTTAATGAAAGAGCGTATTCAGTTGGAAATCATTTAAAGCTCATTCAACCATCAAAACAGAATTCTATTAGGATTTTCAAAGAAACAATCGGTTGAAACAACCACGAAACAACCGATTGTTTGGTTTGGTAGTTAAGTCAACCAAACTTAAACAGGTTGATTCGAAAAAACAACAAGTTGTTTTTCACTTAGTTTGAAAAACACTTTAATTTATAAAGGATTTAAAACACATCAACTTTAGATTCAAAAAAGGAGTGGATTACATATAAAACTACCCAGATCCCTCCCAAAACACAGCAGCAACACAGCCTTGCATCAAGCACAAAGGGTTTGGATTCTTCAAAGCACAATTGAATTCTTCAAAGCACTTGATCACTCTTGATCAACAAAAACGTCCATCGATGGCATATGGCCAAAGTGGCTGCAAAGAATAGCAAAGGCCCTGAAGAATGCCCAGTTGTTGGGATGCAACTAGGAAGGGGCAACGTTGACCTTGGTGAGAAGTGCACGCTCGAACCCAATGAGCGGTAGGCGAAGCTTGAGCCTTTTGAAGACCGTTGAGTACATGAAGAAGAAGGGGTCCTCTGGGTTCGCGGACTCGTCGATGCACACTGGTTCACCCTCCTTGCAGGGCAGGACCTTCACGAACCTATCGTGCTCCTTCCCGAAAATGAAAAATTTCTCGCTGAACTCGCCCTCCTTATAGGTCTCTATATCCTTGAAGGAGGTGATTTTGGAGGTTTCGGCTAGGAGGCTGTCAGGAGCCCAGCGGTATAGAGATTTGTAGTTGATAGGAGGAGGTGGGTTTGCAGTGGTTTTTGTTCGAGCCATCTCGAGAAGAAAAGCTAGAGAAAGAGATGGAAAAAGGAAGAGTTTAGACAAAGGGTTGGTGCACTCAGAAATTCAAAAGAAAGAAAAACAGAGAGACGCCAAAATGAAGAACATTTATAAAGTGCAAAAAACATAAACATACCTAGAACAGTTAAGACAGATTATGAGCATCGAAATAGTAAAGTCGTCGATCCTGCTACGTGTACGCTGATTAAAAAAGTATGGTGAAATGTCACCTCGGTGCACTGTTCACGTCCCATCATTTTAAGCGCCACGTAGGTCGCCGAGGTCGATCACTTAACCTCTTCACTGAAACAAGTTACAGCTCGAGCCTGAGGGGCTTGTGTACTGGCCAGACCTCGGACATCGGCTAAGAGATCGGAGCTCAGACGTGACATCGGACCTCGGCGGTCCAGTCACGTTAATAGGCCACATAGGTGGGCCCTAGAAATAACAATGAGTTATTATCCATACGAGAAAGGGACCCAAGTCACGAGAGGATTTATGCATGCGGTGTGTATAGCACATTCAGGTCTAGCACAAGTAAATAACCCTTGGAGGTGCTAAGGTCCGTTAGGGTTAGGGTTTCCAAGGGTAGACTGCATGCATGGTACGTGAATACTTAGGGCACCCATAGAACAGATGGCCCCGCAGTGTTGATACATGAGTTGGTACCCTGGCGGCCATACTGTTAGAGATATTGCACTCCAGAAGAGACGAGTCTTGTGTTGTGGCTGCTAAGCTTGTGCAACGCGTCACAGGATGCCTCCCCAATAACCCTAATTCCATTAAAGGAAAAATCCTTGTGGGACAGGGAGTTGACCTAGATACAACCTATATAAAGGGTGGTAAGAATCCTAGAAAAGGTACGCCGATTCTAAGACTGAAACTGCTTTTACATACTTTACTATTTCTTAGCCCAGTACTAACTTGATTGTCGGAGTGCAATCAACAGGTAGGGCCCTCTATTTTAATGGAGCCACTCTCAGCTACCCAAGGAGAGAGCATAAACCACCAGGAGATAGGAGGAGCCATCATCTGCCTTTGAAGTCAACGACGACTAAGTCAACCGACAAGAACAGAACTCCTAACACTTGGTTCATTTCTTCACATATTTTGCATACTCGCTTTGAATGGTCGGTCAGTAGTATTTGACTTTAAGTACCTTCGCGACCATCGTCCTCCTGCCCAAGGGGTTTCCGCATGCACCTTCATAGATTTCTCGGAGGACGTACTCTGTCTGTTCCTTGGTGATGCATTTTAATAGCGGTCTGGAGTACCCTCATCAATAGAGGTCCTGGCCGATCATGGTTTACCTTGCCATTACTGTCTCATCGCCTTTTCTTTTTCTGGTTTTAATGTGCCGAGCTCTAGGCACTAAATGATTGGAGTCATCCAAGTTTCGGTCTCGATTATGGCCAGGAACTAGGCCTCTCCCACATTGGGTTGTTTTAGGAAGATCTGTACTACAAATCTATGATGGCTTTTCTTCTTCGTAGTAGCAAGCCGAGACAATGCATCCACTCTCGTGTTGTCCTCCCGACGAATGTTTTCCACCGTTACCTTTTCGAATCGGGCCATGAGGTTGGAGACCGTATGATAATACATCTGCAACAAGGGTTCATTCACTTTAAACTCTCCCTTTATCTGATCGACCAAGTACTGGGAGTCGCTTTTGCACGTTACCTCGTGAGCTTCAGTATCATACGCCAAGTTCAGTCCTACCAGGAAGGTCTCGTACTCGGCTTGATTGTTGGTGGCCTTCCCAAATTAGAGAGCTTGCTACAAGAGGAGGTCGCCCGAGCCTTCGAGGACGACTCTTGCTCCACACGCGGGTTTGTTGGATGAACCATCCACATATATTGTCCATCTGGTTGAAAGATCTTGTTGGGGAGTTAGCTTGGCGGAGAAATCGGCTAAGCACTGGAACTTGATTACACCCCTTAACTCATAACAGATGTCAAACTCAGAGAGCTCCACCGACCATCCTATCTTGCGTCGTGCAAGATTTGGCTTAGATACAATTTTAAAAGTTGGATAGTCGATCCTTACCATTATGGTGTGGTTCTAGAAGTACGGTCGCATCCGCCTGGCCGTCAAGACTAGGGCGAGTGCTACCTTTTCTATCATCTTTTATCTGGTCTCGGTTGCATGGAGCTTCCAGATGACAAAATATAGAAGGCGTTCCTCCTTCCCCAACTCTTGTACGAGCATTACGCTGACTACCTCCTCCGAGACAGGGCCAAGCACATCTAGCCATGAAAGCCAAAGCCCAACCCTAGATCATGAAGAGCGTCTAGACCATGATGAGCGTCTAGCTAGAAGGAAGGAGCGTCTAGGACGTGAAGAGGAAAGGCTACCCATGGAGCGTCTAGGAGGAGACCTAGACCGTCTAGGGCCTATCACAAGGTCAATGGCTAAGCATATTCAAGCCCAATTGAATGAGGCCACGGATGGAAGCGAGAAAGCTTTGTACATGTTGCATAAAGGCCCATTAGGGGTGCTTAGTAATTAGAGTAGTGTAGAAAGCATATTTGAGTGAAACATTCTAGAAACTCTCTAGGTTTGGCCGGTCATGAGCACATGGCACATGTGCTTTGTGAATTGCATTTAATTTGGCTTTCATTTCATTAGACATTAGCTTAAGACTTATGGCCATTTAGCTTATAAATAGGAAGGCCTACACCTTGTATTTGCAAGTTTATTGTGAGTAAAGTTATGCTGCCATTTTGTGCCAAGCTTTGCTTCTCCTAGAATTCTAGGCTCTAAACTTCACATCCTTCACCATTCCTTGGGCTGGCCGAACCTCCCTATAATCATACCTTTCATGCACCTTCAAGATCAACACCACTCTTAGGAGGATCTTGCTCACACACCTTCATAGCTTTCGCACCACTTTTCTTACATGATTCAAGAAGACCTTCATGAAATGCCATCATTTGGTATCATGAGCTTGGGTTCTTCAAGATGAGTTGCTTTTGGTCTTTTCATTTCTAGTTCTTCTTTTATTTCATGTTGTTTATCTTTTCCATAATTGTCTTGCTGTTTTTTGCATTTTAATTTGCTTTGGTGTGCTTTGTGGAAGATCCAACCGAAGCACTTTTGTTCAATTGATCTTGAACAAGTTCTTGTGCAAATTGTGATAGGATTTCATACACCTTTGAGTTGCTATTTTCTTTTAGGCTTTTGAGTCTTTATTGCTTTCTTATTTGGTTCATATTATGCTTTTGAGTATTTAATTTCTGAATCTTATATGTTTTGTCAAGTCATGTTCATCCACAATGTCAACAATTCTTAGTAGTCCTTTATTTGGCTTGATTGTTTCTTGATTTTGGGTATCTTTAAATGCTTTGAATCTGCTGTTCTTTGATCTTTTGGTGCCTTTTTAATTTTAGTTTGAGTTCATATTGTGTTTAGATCCTACGCAATTCTATTTCACAAATTTCCATTGTGTTTAAAATTTGGTATCTTGCTGTTTTTGTTTCCAGTTTCCTGAATCCCCTGTTTCAAATTTTCTGTGCTGGCTGTTTTGATCCAGAAAAATATTTTCACTCATAGGAAAATTTTGATTCTCAGGAATTTGCAAGTTTGAAGTGTTATATAAAGGAAAATAAAAAGAATTAGTCCAAAAGAATCAACAGAAAAAAAATGATAAATCTTTTAAAATCAGTGTGCAAATCTGAGGCGCTACAGCTGGCGTAACTGAACACCAAAATTGCAAAATTTATTAAATAAAATTGGTGCATGCGTTTTGAGTGATTCCAAAGCCAGAATTTATCTAAGATCTTGAATATCTTGCATATCAAATTTCAGAATCATATCTTAAAAACAAAGCTCAGCATAAATTGGGGAAAAACACATTTCTGGCCCACAACATTTTCCAGTGGTGCTGTTTTTTTTATTTGGTCATCTAATTCTAGTGCCATTCTTAGGATTCTTTTGTGTGCCTACCTTTATTTTGGTACCTTTTATTTGCTTGCTTAATATTTCTTGGACCTCTTTCTAGTTGTCATAATCTAACTCCTTTTGGTGGTACTGTTTTATTCAATTAAATTGTTTCTTGCTTTTGTTCTTTGACCTCTAATTTGGTGCTGGAATTTATTTCTCCTTTGGTGCTTAATTGAATGGAAACTTGACTTGGGTAAGGTCTAGTCTTTTGATAGGTGCTGGAGTTGGAGAATTAAAACCTTCATTCTAAGGGGAAACAAAGCCAAGGCCGAAACAAGCATTCTTGAAAAACACTACAAACACTTGGAGGATCAACAAGCAAAGACAACAAGGAAGTGCACTTAGCAAAAAGAGGATCAACAAAGGGAGTTTTTCTTAATTTCCTTACAACTTAATTTGTGTTAATTACCTCTTAATTACGTTTTAGACGGTGAGTGTGTCTTCAAGGGCTCAAAGTGTCCAAGAAGCCTCACCTAGGGCCGACTAGTATAGAATTCTTAATTAGCAATTGTTAATTGTTTGTAATTACCTTTTCTTTTGCTTAGTAGTGACGCTTTGCATGCTTATTTTGTGTTAAATCGACTAGCTTTGTTAAATTAGTTAGCATACTTTGTTTTCTTGCATTGAAAAAAAAAAGTTTTGATTTCTCAACTTAATTGTGTTCTAAGTAGTTTACTAAGAGGAAGTTTTGTGTGGAGACATTAAGGGATAGTTTTTGGCTAAGGCAAAGGCTTGGTACTTAAGTAGTCCTTTGTGACTCACCTCCCTTACCTGGAAAACTACCTTCTTTGACTTTCCTAAATTTCCTCAAGGTAAAACACTTATATACACAAAAACTTTAGCCATGTCTTTTACTCCTCACTCTCCAAAGTCTATTGAAAGTGAAGTCAAATCTATAAAATCTCTTTTAAAAGAAGTTTCACAAGCTGTACAAATGATTTCCTTTAGACAATTGGAGAATGAGAATAAAATCAATGAATTGGCTAAAGCCCAAGAGGAGAAATCCCAAAAATCACAAAAAAAAAAAAAAAAAACTCATACTCATGCATCTAGGAGTAATGAGTCTCTAGGGGAGGGAAGCCTTAGAATTAATGACTACTACCAACCACCCCCTAGAAGGAATAGGCAAAGGGAGCAAGAGGTGCCAAGGGAAACTAGAGTAGACCTACCTCATTTTCATGGAAAGGAAAATGTAGAAATCTATCTAGATTGGGAGATGAAGGTAGAACAACTCTTTGCTTGCCATAGGGTAAGTGAGGAACGTAAAGTACCCTTAGCCGCCCTTAGCTTCCAAGGGAACGCCATGTATTGGTGGACCTCTCTCGAAAGAGAAAGGCGTCTTCATAGGGAACCTCCCATTACATATTGGAATGACCTTAGGGGAGCCCTAAGACGCCGACACATACCTTCCTACTACCATAGGGAGTTGATGGACAAGCTCCAAAGACTCCAACAAAAAAACATGAGTGTGGAAGAGTATAGACAAAAAATGGAGCTCTACATGATGAGAGCCTCCATTAGAGAAGAGGAGGATACCACAATAGCTAGGTTCCTTAGTGGCCTATCACTTGAGATAAGAGATAGAGTGGAGCTCTTACCTTACCAAGACTTGAATGATTTGGTTCAACTTTGCATTAAAGTTGAGCAACAAATTTTACGCAAAACATCAAGTCAAAAGGTGAGCCCTTACTCTAACTTTTATCCCAAGAAAGAGTTTAGAAGGGAGGGTAGTACATCAAAAGAAAAACCAAAAGAACCTACCAAACCTTTTACCAAAGAAACCTCCACCCCACCCATCCGAGCTAGAGATGTCAAGTGTTTCAAGTGCTATGGTAGAGGGCATGTGCAAGCACAATGTCCAAACCAAAGGACTTTGTTTCTTAAGGGTGTAGACGAGTACACTAGTGGCGAGGATGAGCCTAGTGAGAGAGAGGAGGGGGGAGAGGATGAGAGGGTAGCTCCACTAGAGGGAGAATTGCTTATGATTAGGAGAACCCTCAACAATCACCCTAGCACATCCATTGAAACACAAAGAGAGAACATATTTCATACAAGATGCAATGTTTTAGAAAACATATGCTCTCTCATTGTGGATAGTGGATCTAGTTGCAATTGTTGTAGTGCTAGGATGGTGGAGAAGCTTAAGCTACAAGTAGTTCCTCACCCAAAACCTTATAAACTTCAATGGCTTAATGAAAATGGGGAACTACATGTAGACAAGCAAGTGGAAATCAAGTTTTCCATAGGAAACTACAAAGATAAGGTTTTATGTGATGTAGTACCTATGGAAGCTTGTCATATTTTATTAGGGAGACCATGGCAATTTGATAAGAAAACCTTGCATGATGGTCTCACTAACGAAATTTCCATCACCCACAAGTATAAAAAGTTTGTACTTAGTCCTTTACCACATTCTCAAGTGGTAAAAGACCAAATACAAATGAAGCAAAAGAGGGATGAGGAAAAAAAAAAAAAAAAAAAAAAGAGCGCTAGAAAAAGAGAAAATCCTTAGGGATAGGAAGGCGTGGGAGAAGAGTGTTCCTTCCCACAAGGTTGGTCAACAAGAAAAGCCTCTTGAAAACGTTTTTGAAAATTTGCTTCTTGTTGAACAACCAAGCCTTATCTTTTGTAAAGGAGCACTTACATGCACTACCACAAGTAGTGAACTTATGAATTTACCTCCTCAAATAGAAAACCTTTTAAGTGAATTTGAAGATCTATTCTCCCATGAGGAGCCCATTGGGCTTCCTCCCCTTAGGGGGATAGAACATCAAATTGACTTCATTCCGGGGGCAAGCCTACCAAATAGGCCTGCTTATAGAACCAACCCCGAGGAAACAAAGGAGATATAATCACAAGTTCAAGACTTGTTGGAGAAGGGTTGGGTTCAAAAGAGCCTAAGCCCTTGTGCTGTACCTGTCTTGTTGGTGCCCAAAAAGGATGGAAAATGGCGCATGTGTTGTGATTGTCGAGCAATCAACAACATCACCATCAAGTATAGGCATCCTATCCCAAGGCTTGACGATATGCTTGATGAATTGCATGGGTCAACTCTATTCTCCAAAATTGACCTTAAAAGTGGATATCACCAAATTCGAATCAAGGAGGGTGATAAGTGGAAAACCGCTTTTAAGACCAAATTTGGATTATATGAGTGGTTGGTGATGCCCTTTGGGCTTACTAATGCCCCAAGTACATTCATGAGGCTTATGAATCACACCTTGAGGGATTGTATAGGTAAATATGTAGTAGTTTATTTTGATGATATCTTAGTCTATAGTAAAACCCTAGAAGACCATCTAAGTCACCTTAGGGAAGTTCTTCTAGTGCTTAGGAAAAATAGTCCTTTTGCAAATAGGGATAAGTGTACCTTTTGTGTAGATAGTGTAGTTTTCTTAGGCTTCATAGTAAACAAAAAGGGGGTGCATGTAGATCCCGAGAAAATCAAAGCCATCCGCGAGTGGCCAACTCCACAAAATGTAAGTGATGTACGAAGTTTTCATGGGTTAGCTAGCTTCTATAGAAGGTTTGTGCCTAATTTTTCTAGTCTAGCTTCTCCTTTGAATGAACTTGTTAAAAAAGATGTTGCATTTTGTTGGAATGAAAAGCATGAGCAAGCCTTTCAAAGGCTAAAAGCTCAACTCACCAATGCACCCATTCTATCTCTCCCAAATTTTTCCAAAACTTTTGAGATAGAGTGTGATGCATCGGGGGTAGGCATAGGTGCGGTTTTGTTGCAAGGTGGACACCCCATTGCTTATTTTAGTGAAAAACTCCATGGTGCCACCCTCAACTACCCCACCTATGACAAAGAGCTTTATGCTCTTGTGCGAGCCCTAAAGACTTGGGAACACTACCTTGTGTCCAAAGAATTTGTCATCCATAGTGATCACGAGTCTTTAAAATATTTAAAGGGCCAACACAAGCTCAACAAGAGACATGCTAAATGGATGGAATTTCTTGAACAATTTCCTTATGTAATCAAATACAAGAAAGGAAGCACCAATATAGTGGTCGATGCTCTTTCAAGACGGCATACACTCTTTTCAAAATTGGGTGCCCAAATTCTTGGATTTGACCACATAAGAGAGCTTTACCAAGAAGATCAAGAACTCTCATCCATCTATGCCCAATGTCTACATAGAGCGCAAGGAGGTTACTATGTGTCCGAGGGATATCTTTTTTAAGAGGGAAAACTTTGCATTCCCCAAGGAACACATAGGAAACTCCTTGTCAAAGAATCACATGAGGGGGGACTCATGGGCCTTTTTGGAGTTGATAAGACTCTAGATCTTTTAAAAGCAAAATTTTGTTGGCCACACATGAGGAAAGATGTCCAACGACATTGTTCTAGATGCATCTCATGTTTAAAAGCAAAGTCTAGAACAATGCCGCATGGACTCTACACACCTTTGCCGATTGCAAATGCTCCTTGGGAAGACATTAGCATGGATTTCATTTTAGGACTTCCTAGGACTGCAAGAGGCCATGACTCTATCTTTGTGGTAGTGGACCGTTTTAGCAAAATGTCCCATTTTATTCCATGCCACAAGGTAGATGATGCTCAAAATATTTCTAAACTCTTCTTTAGAGAAGTGGTGAGACTCCATGGTCTCCCTAGAAGTATAGTGTCCGATAGAGATCCCAAGTTTATAAGCCACTTTTGGAAAACTCTTTGGGGTAAACTTGGAACAAGACTACAATTTTCAACTTCTTGTCATCCTCAAACGGATGGGCAAACCGAAGTAGTCAATAGATCTCTTGGAACTATGCTTAGGGCTATCATGAAGGGCAGCCACAAATCTTGGGATGAGTATCTTCCCCACATTGAATTTGCTTACAATCGAGTAGTTCACAAGACTACTAATGCTTCTCCTTTTGAAGTAGTATATGGTTTTAATCCTCTCACACCCATGGATTTGATACCTCTTCCTAATCCACAAGATTTTGTGCATAAGGAAGGAGTAATCAAAGCTGACTTTGTAAAGAAAATGCATGAGAAGATTAAACTCCAAATACAACAACAAAATGAGAAGTACACAAAATACAACAATAAAGGGAAGAGAGGAATAATTTTTGAGGAAGGAGACTTAGTTTGGCTTCACCTTCGCAAAGATAGATTTCCAACTCAAAGGAAGTCCAAACTAAGTCCCCGAGGTGATGGACCCTTTCAAGTCCTCAAGCGAGTCAATAACAATGCACATAAATTGGACCTACCTCTTGAATATGGAGTACATGACACTTTTAATGTGATTGACCTTTCTCCATTTGTAGGTACCAATGACGATGACGAGCTGGATTTGAGGACAAATCCTTTCCAAGGGGGAGGGGATGATGGAGGAGGGCCAAGCACATCTAGCCATGAAAGCCAAAGCCCAACACTAGATCATGAAGAGCGTCTAGACCATGATGAGCGTCTAGCTAGAAGGAAGGAGCGTCTAGGACGTGAAGAGGAAAGGCTACCCATGGAGCGTCTAGGAGGAGACCTAGACCGTCTAGGGCCTATCACAAGGTCAATGGCTAAGCATATTCAAGCCCAATTGAATGAGGCCACGGATGGAAGAGAGAAAGCTTTGTACATGTTGCATAAAGGCCCATTAGGGGTGCTTAGTAATTAGAGTAGTGTAGAAAGCATATTTGAGTGAAACATTCTAGAAACTCTCTAGGTTTGGCCGGTCATGAGCACATGGCACATGTGCTTTGTGAATTGCATTTAATTTGGCTTTCATTTCATTAGACATTAGCTTAAGACTTACGGCCATTTAGCTTATAAATAGGAAGGCCTACACCTTGTATTTGCAAGTTTATTGTGATTAAAGTTATGCTGTCATTTTGTGCCAAGCTTTGCTTCTCCTAGAATTCTAGGCTCTAAACTTCACATCCTTCACCATTCCTTGGGCTGGCCGAACCTTCCTATAATCATACCTTTCATGCACCTTCAAGATCAACACCACTCTTAGGAGGATCTTGCTCACACACCTTCATAGCTTCCGCACCACTTTTCTTACATGATTCAAGAAGACCTTCATGAAATGCCATCAGGTCGGGTCTCGGCTTCTTAATAACTTTCGTGAGGATAAGAATTTTTTCAGCTGTTGGAAGATTTCTTCACACTTTTCATCCCAACTGAACTTGTCTGTTTTACGAAGCAATTGTACCATCGGTCGTATCTGATCGTCCAATCGAGGGACGAATCTGGAGAGGGCGGTAAGACGCCCTATGAGCTGTTGCATCTCATTCACATTATAAGGGATTCAAATCTCAGTTCTCGCCCAACATTTATCCGAGTTGGACTCAATGCCCCGATGGGTTAGCATGAAACCCAAAAACTTACCATCTTCCATGCTGAATCCGCACTTCTCCATATTGAGTCTCAAGTTGGTCCACCTTAGTGCCTCGAAGACTTTCTCCAGGTCCTTGATGTGTTGGTTACATGAATCCGACTTCACCACTATGTCGTCCACGTAAACCTTTAAATTTTGATCGATCAATCTTTAAAGACTTTGTGCATAAGTCGTTGGTAGGTAGCTCCAGCGTTCTTTAAACCGAACGACATTACCTCGTAGTAGTAGTTCGCTTCGTCCGTCATGAAGGCAATTTTTTCCTTGTCCCTCGGATGCAGGCTGATCTGTTTTAGCCAGAGTATGCGTCAAGGAAACTAAGGATTTTATGGTCGACTGCTCCATCTACTAGCTGGTCAATATTAGGGAAGGGGTACAAGTCTTTTAGACACACCTTGTTGAGGTTTATGTAATCTACAACATCCTCCACTTGTCCTTAGCCTTGGTCACCATAACTATTTTGCCCAACCAAGTGGTGTATTTGGCCTCTTGTATCAATTCGATAGACAGAAGCTTATCGGCCTTCTCCTTAGCTGCCAACCTTTTCTCCTCGCCAAGCTTGCGTTTCTTTTGCGCAACCGAGCCTGCTTCCTTGTAGACCGAAATTTTATGAGTGATGATATCCAGGCTTACCCCCCGCATATTTGACGTTGTCCACACGAAGAGGTCGACATTCCTCTTTAGTGCTTGGTGTATCAGCTCGGCCTCAGCCACTGCTATGGTCATGCCTACATAGGTGTTTTGCTCCTCGTCAATTAAAGGATCTCAACGAAATCCTTCCTTAGCCTCGAGCCTCTACTAGATTGTTTGGGGGTCCAAATCGACTAGGGCAACCATGTGCTCTCTACGCGTCAGTTGGGCTTCTTTTTGGGGGGACCTTCGTCCTCGGCAGGACTTACGCCTGGGGAATGGTTGACACAGTCGTCTTGTCGTGTGGGCTCTACCCTAAGGCTCTCTGCATAACATTCTCGTGCCACTTTCTGGTCTACGTGCACAGTGAGAACGTCTCCCGAAGCCAACGGGAACTTCATTGTCAAATGAGGTGTAGAAACGGTCACCCTCAATTTGTTGATGGACGGTCGTCCCAGCAAAATGTTGTAGGAGGTGTTGGCGTCAATTACCAGATACCGAATTTTAAATGACTTGCTCGCCTCTCCTTTACCGAAGGTGGTGTAGAGTTTGATATACCCTCGGGTTCCCCCTCTCTCATCTGAGAAGCTGACCACATGGTCGTCATACGACTTCATCTCCTCCTCGCTTATCCTCAACTACTTGAACGTCTTCCAGTAGAGGATGTCCACCGAACTTCCCTGGTCTACCAGTGTCTTCATGATGGTGAACTTGTCGATATTGATAACTTTTTACGGCAGGTGTACTGCGTTTTTCAAAAGTAATAATTGTCCCTAAGGACGGATATCGATCCCACAAGGAACAATGAATTATCGAGTACAATAATCGCTAAATATAAAAACAGAACAATAAAAAGAGTTTTGAATTAATTGTGTTGGCAGTGATCAATAAGAAAACAGACAAAGAATTGGTTGCTTCAAGTTGGAAAAATAAGGATTAGGTTTCATCTTTCTCACTCTTATGTATTTTTATTAGCATGTCAATATTAAGTTCTTTGATTGAAATTGATGCCCGTAGAAAATTCATTTATATCAATCTCTCGCATATAAAATTCTTAAGAATGTTTCCTAAATATCGATCTCTCGCATACTTATAAAAACAACAACTTAGAAATCACAATCAGACGTTAATGGCAATTAACATTTCAAGTCTATCTCTAGCACTCAAATATGCTAAGTATTGATGTTTACTCTCGGTTAGATTTAAGATTCTCAATTTGTCACGGAAAGTTAAAAGTTAAACAACAATACCAATAATAAATCAAGAACTGAATATTAATATATAAAATATCACCTCAATACATAAGAGTTTGAGCAGATTACTCCCAATCCCAAAGGGTAGAATTAGCCACGCATACTTCTAGCACCTTCCATTCTCCCAATTGGGTTACAATTCACTTTATGGTGTTTTCCTCTCAATCTGACACACTAGGGTTGAGCCTCTAACCCTTTATTTATCCTAGTTTTCTAGGGTTAGGTTGCTTCATGTGTCGCGCTAATGGGCTAAATGATAAAACATAAAAAAGGCTCAATCTTTCTTTGCATCTTTTTCCATTTTAGGACCTTCCAGCTTTCTCTTTTTGGCTCAAATTATTCTCCTTTACTCTAAATCTTCAATCCTCCCTAGAAATCTGCAATTAACACTAAATTTGGCAATAAAATGCTCTTATTCAAATAAAGCTCATAAAAAATGTAAAAAGGTATAAATTCATAAATTAAGGATTATTTTATATGTAAATTAACAATAAATTCTCATAAATGCCTATATTTTAATATGAAATATTACTGAAATTAGGCACTTATCACTCTCCCCAACTTCGAATCTTGCTTTTCCTCAAGCAAAGTAAATGAATATATTTGAATTTAAATATCAAACAACTTAATTCACTAAACAACATATCAAATTAGAAACTTGTGATGCTTCCAAATTCAAATATAGAATAATATATACACAATCAACTTCCAGGATCAAATCAAAACAAACAAATGACAATTCATCCATGAATATCTTCTCATATGCTCACAGGTAAGTGTTTCTCTATTTTCACTGAATCATAACAAATCACGGTTGCTTTTCATTTCATCTTCAAATCACAAACATATTAGAAACATGAATCTTGAGGTCTTTTCCAGGGTTGTAATGAGGCTGGGCTTCCAAAAAATATTGGTTTTTCTTAGATAACAAAATGCACTTCTTAAAGAAGAAGAACATACCTACAATTCAATTATAGAGAACATATATGTTATCTAATCACCACTTTCTTTCGATGTCCTTTTTCCTCATTTTCTTTCTAACTTTTCATGATTTTCATGATGATTTTTTTTTCTTTCTTTTCTATTTCTTTTTCTTCTTCTATTTCTCTTTTTTTTTTCAATAACAGGAAAAGATTATTCCTATTTTCAACTTTTTGAGCTTTCACAGTCGAAACCAACCATTCTCTTTTCTATATGTATTGCATTTATGTTCTCCTTCCTTAAACATGCTAAAGGGTAGGAAAATATATCATTAAAGGTTAAGGTGCAATATTAACAAAAATTGATTGGCCCAAAGGGGATATAAAAAAAATGGAATTCTAATATAAAGGTTGGCTTTTTGGCCCTGGCTCTTAATTAACACAAACAAATGCCTCAATCATCTTCATGCTCTTTTATGATGCAACAAAAATAAAAATTAAGAAACCACAACTGTCAATTCATCAGTAAAACTCTCAAAATTGTTTAAGGTTCACACACTCACTTGGTTTAAATGGTCTCATTCCTTTTTGTCTTGTCATTATCTGTCCTAATCAATCATCTTGTTAAACTTTCATGTATCATAATTTTAACTACATTTGAAAATAGGGATTCAATCATATTTTCTTTTCTAACCTGTGTCTAATTCATCTCACTATTTAATATTTAAACCCAAATTCTTTTTTCCATAATTCTAAATTAATATTCTAGTTCTTTTTTATTTGAAAAAAAAAATAAACTAGAAAAAAAAAACAAATTAAAACTGAAATTTATTCAAGAAAGATAATTCAAGACTTAAAACTAACAAACTAACAAAACAGGAAATCTATTCAAAATAAGCAATAAAAACAAACTAAACAAATAAGCAAATAAACAGAAAACAAAATAACGGAAAAATAAAATAAATAAAATAAGACAAAATTCAAATAACTGGGAAAAAAAAGAATTAGAAAGATAAAACCATATTTTTTCTCAATCCTCTCTTCTTATGAAGTCATCCAGCTTTTTGTTAAAATCTTTATCCACATTCTTGCTTCATTTGCTGGATATGCCCCATGAATAATAGAATTTGTCCCCAAGTCAAAAATACATAACCTGCATAATGATTAGGAGGCATATAGGATTTTTTTATATTATTTAATTTTTTTAATCTTTTTTTTTTAAAATAAAATCAGCAAAGGTAATAAAACAACATAAAACTAAAATGTTGCCTCCCAGTTAGCGCTCTTTTAACGTCATATAGCTTGACGAAAGTTTTTATCAAGGGGGATAATTATTCCGCTTGATCAGAGCTCTTATTATCACTTTCGTTTTTCTTGTATATGGCTCTTCCACTTCAAATTTTTCCATCCAACTTTTAATTCCTTAATGACCCACAATTTCTTTGTCTTCTTCATTACTTTCCCCCTACCTACAGTGAGCATGATAGGTTGTCATGGCTGATATCCATCTTCTTCCACTAGCTTCCCTTGATTGTTCCGGTCTCCTTTTGCCTTTAACTTTTCATGACGAGTAACTTCCTCCTTTGGCTTTGAGCCCTCCAAAAGCTCACCATCTTTTGATATTTCCTCTTGTCTCCCATTCTTATCTGTAATCCAGTTAGTTACATCATCAAAAAGATTAAATCTTACCTCTTCATCAAGAGACCTTACTTTAAGTTCTCCTTTGTCTACATCTACTATAACTTTAGCAGTCTTCATGAAAGGTCTGTCGAGAATTAAAGGGACTTCCTCGTCTTCTTTCATGTCCAAGATAACAAAATCTACTGGGAACATGAATTTGTCTACCTTTGTGAGGACATCTTCCACCACACCATAAGGATGTTTCACCGTTCTGTCAGCCAATTGTAATTGTATCTTAGTGGTTTTAACCTTCAAGTCACCTATCTGTCTTAACATGGTTAGTGGCATCAAATTTATACTTGACCCTAAATCTAATAGAGCCTTAACCACAAATAAATCACCCATTGACACAAAACTAGTAAAACTTCCTGGATCCCTAAATTTCTTTGGCAAGTCTTTTAGCTTCAAAAAATTGCTTTCAACTTCCGGATCTATATTTTATCTTCAAAACAGCATATCTTCCTTTTAATTCCTTCAAAAAATGTATTTTTCTCCGGCCATCCTGCAAAATAATTTTTTGGAAGCAATTTATCAGGAAATAATCTTTTATTTTCTTTTCTTACATGCATAAGAGAATGAGATAATTCTTTTGAAACTCTACTCTCTACAACTTCACATTTTTTCTCCCTCTTTTCTATTTTCTCCTTTTTCCTTCTCAATCTTCACCATCTCACCATTTTCTTCTCTGGTTTTCTCATCACCCTCAGTAGTGATGTTATTGCAATGCTCCTTAGGGTTAGTGGTAGTGTTAGCTGAGAATTGGCCAATTTTCCCATCTACAATTTGTGTGAGTTGCGACATTTGTTTAGCTAGCTGTTCTATTTGAGTTTCCATGCTCCTAATCGAAGCCATACTATTTTCCTGTGCACTCATAATCTTTGACAAAACATCTTCCACTTTATTCATCCTGTCAGGAATAGATGGAGAATTCGATTGATGTTGCTGTTGGAAAGGCCCTTGCTTGTTGGATGAATTATAGTCTTGCTTCCATCCAAAATTCTGATTTTGATTATTTTTCCAACCTTGAGGATAATTGTAGGAAAAACCGCCTTGCCTTCCTTGATTTCCCATATAATTCACTTCAGCTTCATATGCGTTATTCTGATAAGAACAGTGACCATTAGGATGATCACCTCCACAAAAATCACACCTGAGAGGTACATTTTGACTTTGGAGTGATTGAACAGCATGAAACTTTTGGGGTAATAGGGTCATATGTGCGGTCATTTGCTCAAGTTGTTGTGTCAGAATTTTGTTTTGAGCTAGCAATGCATTTGCAGTGTTTAACTCCAATACTCCTCTTTTTTTATGATTTTGTCTATCATGTTGAGCTTGATAGTCAGTTGTGGCCAAAACTTCTATAATCCTCATTGCTTGATTTGCATCAGGAACCATCATTGTGCCACCAGCCACGGCATCTAGGAGCATCTTTGTATTTGATCTGAGACCATTAATAAATATGCTTAGTTGAGCAATATCTTCAAACCCATGGTTTGGGCATTTTCTCAGCATCCTCTTGAATCTCTCTGATGTCTCACAGAAAGACTCCTCTACTCCTTGTCTGAACATAGATATTTCAGACTTAGCATTAATGTAACGAGAGATTGGGAAAAATCTTTGCAAAAAAATTTCCTCCACATCCTTCCATTTAGTTAAAGTCTTATTAGGATGAGATATAAGCCACTATTTTGCTTTCCCTGCCAAAGAAAAAGGAAACAAACGCATGTATACATTCTCAAGATCACTTGTTTGCAAACCCATAGTTCCCACCAATTCATAAAAAGTAGCCAAGTGTGTATGAGGATCCTCATGATCCATCGTCGTGAATTGATTGGTATTAATGAGGGTAAGGAACGCAGGCTTCATCTCCAAGGCCCTGTTAGTTGCAGGCACTGCAATGCTAGAAAAATGTTTGGGTCCTTGATGTATGGCGTAATCTCCAAGAGTTCTTCTAGGAGGTGGTGTTTCCTCCCCCGCCATGTTGTTATTCTCCTGAAAAATATCAATGGAAAAAGAAGAAGATGTTGAAGAGTCCTCTCTATTATCTTCTTGATATTCTTTTGCCTTTGATTTTCGATTTTTTCTGGCCACCTTCTCAATTTTTTCTTCAAATAGCAAATGGTCTTTTGAAACTTGACCTCTCAATATCATATAAAAGCAGCTAATGCAAGGGTTAGCGAGAAAAATTCGCAAGTAGTAACTGAAATTTTATAATTTAAATTTTTTTTCAAAAATTAAAAAATAAACAAGAATTTAAATAGCTAACTAAAATAAAATCAATAAAATACAAATTAAAACTTAAAGATAAAATAAAACAAAAACAAAACACTAATATAACACTAAGAGAAAATAAAACAAAAATATTCAGAAAAAAAATATAAATAAAAAAAAACTAAAAACAAAATAGAAGAAAACAATAAAAACAAGAAATAATGTACTTAAAAATAACAAATAAATACTAAGAATAAAATAAAAACAAAATAAAACAGAAAATTATAATCGTAAAAAACTAACCAACTTAACGTAAAAATAAAAACTAAAACTAGTAATGATAAATAATTAAAACAAATAAATAAAAACTACCTAAACCTAAATAAAACTATGTAACTAAACCTAAAAAAAACTAAAATAAAATAAAATCAAAAGAAAATCAAAAGAAAAATCAAAATAAATCTGAAAATAAATAGAAATAAATAAAATCAAAATAAGAATTAAAATAATAACAGCAAATTAAAATTAAATTAAATTAAATTAAAACAAATCTGTTTAAAATAAAATTAAAAAAAATCAAAACAATTAAAATATTCACAATATTTAGGAAATTATACTCAACACATCAAACCTATTTCCCGGCAACGGCACCAAAAACTTGATAACTTTTTACGGCAAGTGCACCGCATTTGTCAAAAGTAATAATTGTCCCTAAGGACGGATATCGATCCCACGAGGAACATAACAGTGAATTATCGAGTACAATAATCGCTAAATATAAAATCAGAACAATAAAAAGAGTTTTGAATTAATTGTGTTGGCACTGATTAATAAGAAAAAAAACAAAGAATTGGTTGCTTCAAGTTGGAAAAATAGGGATTAGGTTTCATCTTTCTCACTCTTATGTATTTTGATTAGCATGTTAATATTAAGTTCTTTGATTGAAATTGATGCCCGTAGAAAATTCATTTATATCGATCTCTCGCATATAAAATTCTTAAGAATGTTTTCTAAATATCGATCTCTCGCATACTTATAAAAACAACAACTTAGAAACCACAATCAAACGTTAATGGCAATTAACATTTCAAGTCTATCTCTAGCACTCAAATATGCTAAGTATTGATGTTTAGGTCTGAACCTTAAAAATACCTCTCGGTTAGATTTAAGATTCTCAATTTGTCACGGAAAGTTAAAAGTTAAACAACAATACCAATAATCAATCAAGAACTTAATATTAATATATAAAATATCACCTCAATACATAAGAGTTTAAGCAGATTACTCTCAATCCCAAAGGGTAGAATTAGCCACACATACTTCTAGCACCTTCCATTCTCCAAATTGGGTTACAATTCACTCTATGGTGTTTTCCTCTCAATCTGACACACTAGGGTTGAGCCTCCAGCCCTTTATTTATCCTAGTTTTCTAGGGTTAGGTTGCTTCCTGTGTCGCGCTAATGGGCTAAATGATAAAACATAAAAAAGGCTTAATCTTTCTTTGCATCTTTTTCCATTCTGAGACCTTCCAGCTTTCTCTTTTTTGCTCAAATTATTCTCCTTTACTCTAAATCTTCAATCCTCCCTAGAAATATGCAATTAACACCAAATTTGGGAATAAAATGTTCTTATTCAAATAAAGCTCATAAAAAATGTAAAAAGGTATAAATTCATAAATTAAGAATTATTTTATATGTAAATTAGCAATAAATCCTCATAAGTGCCTATATTTTAATATGAAATATTACTTAAATTAGGCACTTATCAGATATCGACCAATATCACCATGGGGTTGTTCTGTGAAGGGTCGACACCCTTGAACTCTTCTTCGGTGAAGGTGATAGATGGCATCCTCAGTCAAAACGAAATATTGTTCCCCTAATGCGCCGCCCTCAAGTGCTTTTCCAGGCACTGTTGGAGCTGCCTCCCTCAGCGAATCCCCCAGCAATTGTATTGATGACCTCTCGATCATTCCTTCTCTTATCCCTTGGGGTCCTCCCTTCTTGGTCGACGTTCGGGTCGATGGTCATCTTCTCTCATCCTCGGAGGGGAGTAGTCCCTTCGTCTTGTTGGCTCTTCCCTCCGTGGGGACCGTTTCGCACCTCAACCCCCTTGTAAAAGCTAGCGGAGATGTCCGGCTTAGATAAGTTCTTCGATCTTATCCTTCAATGCTTGGCACACTTCGGTGGTATGTCCATTGTTTCTGTGGTACCGAAACCTACGAGTACGATCGGCATTTTCAAGGCTTGCAGCCTTCCTTGGTGGTAGAATCAACTTGATGTTTAGAGCCTTGTCTAAGATTCTTCCCCTATTGATGCCCAAAAAGGGTATATCTTGCGAACCGGCCAACCCGGTTTTCTCTGCACCTATCCCCTCGATCCGCAGCTGGTCAGGTTTGGCGTTCCTTATCCTCCATCCCCTTATCTCCACTGGCTTTCGCTCGGACCTGATTTCTAAACTCCCTCGGCTCCTCCAACTGCATGAACTTTGCGGCCCCCCACCTAAGCTCGTCCAAGCTTGCAACTAGGTACTTGCACAAGCTGTCGGCGAAAGGTCTCGGCCGTAAGCCGTAAGCATGTGATGCATTGCTACATCCGAGCTCACGTTCTTGATGCTCATGGTCATTTTTCTGAACCTGTCCACGAACTTCCTCAACGATTCCCACTTCTCCTGGAAAATGTTGACCAGGAAAATGGAGATCAGATGATGGGGTCGGCTGGTGGCGAATTGTATCTCGAACTTGGATACTAGTGTTCAAAGAAGTCAATGGAGTTTGGAGGGAGCTTTGTAAACCAACTCAAAGCTCCTCCTTTCAATGATGTCGGGAATACCCAACATAGGACCACGTCGTTCGAGGTGTATAAGCTCATACGCGTGGTGTATGCGTCCATGTGCTCATCTAGGTCGGTCGTGTCGTCATAGCAATCCCTATTGAAGCCTTTCCACTTGTCCAATAGTGGTACTCCGATTATGGATTCAGTAAAAGGGTGTCGGCGGACTGAGTGCAGGGATTGGACATCAACAATGCCATCTGCTCAGCTTTGGACATCCTCTCGTTTGCCATGCTTCGGGTTGATACCATCTACTTTCCTTTTCACGCTAATTCTCTCGGCCCATGATGGGCGCCAATTGTTCTTGAATGAGGTTAAAACCAAGAGAACGATTCAAGTTGCTCTTTTACTTCCTCGGTCGATCGGTCTGCACTTCTGTTCCTCTCCAAGCAAACTCCTTACTCTCTTCCTCTCACTCTACCTCTCTTCTCCGCAAAGTTCAGACTCGGATGATACCTGCAAAAGGCACTCCGACGCTCAAGTTAAAATTGAGTATTCGGCACTCGGTACTCTGAGCATTGTATAATAATGACGTACCTGGTTCTTGGATTTTGTGCCTATTTATATGGTTATTATGGGCCCTTTCTTATTATGCCAGATTATGGAGATGAGTCATGTTTAGAAGTGTATTACCTAACTTTTGATCATTGATTAGTCTTGTTAATCTTGCTTAGACGTAATGGTCTTTACGATATCGGTCGACATAGTAACCGGGTTCTAAGACATAGTCTCGATCGTAAAGACCCTACCAGTACATAATGTAAAAGAGTTGTCATCCATGTAATTTATAAAAATGATTTAAAAGAGTTTTTATCCATGTTTACTAATGTTTACTAAGTGATAATATTTAGTAAAAATGTTCGAGATAAAAATATTATTTTACACTAATATTATTAATATAAAACTATTAATTTATTTTTTTAATTATTTAAGTTTTTATTTATGCTCCTTATTTCATTAAAAAAAAGAAAATAATTTAATTCTATCATAATTAATTTCTTCATATGTTATAACAAACTAAACATTCATTTAATTATAGTATTTATATTTGTATATGTAACACAAATAAAATTAATAAGTCAACGAAATAATACTCTTTAATCATATATCACATTTTAATTTTAAAAAACGAAATAAAAAAATAATTTTAATTTATTAAAAAAGTATAAAATAATATTAAAATGTTATTATATAATTGTATAGAAAATATTGGACCCTCTTTTGTTTTGGAGTTTAGGTAGTTACACTTGTCAACCAATGCAAAGGGTGACATAAGTGAATTTTGTTTTAATGAAATGAGATATAATGAATAATTAATATGCATATTCGCCTGATTTTCATAGTTAAATGAAATATTAGTTAACATGACTTAAAAAGAAAATACAATTTTCTATATTATAATATTATAAAGAACTCTCCGACTAATTTGCCATAATTTGCTTAAAAATTATCTTTAATATAATAATAATAATAACTTAAATAATAAAAGTAAAATAAAGTAATAATAATAATAATAATTTAAATAATAAAAGTAAATTAAAGTAATAAGAGTAATAATAGAATTAGTTGAATTTCAAAACTAAATATGAGTTTCACATTTAATAAAGACTGAGGGGCAGTAAATTGAACAAAAAATAACTAAATCATAAAGTTTTTTTATCCACTATAAACCCTGATATAAAGTGGGTTAAATATGGATGAGAAAAATGAAAAAACGAACATTATATCATAAGTAGTGTGGACATAGTGTTCTATGTACAATATATGCTTCCAAGTTGGAAGTTAATTTTTTTGCATTGGAAGATCCTTGCTAATAGAGTGGGTTGAGACATCACTTAGTGGAAGCTAAAAGCGAAGACCTCATAGCTTAGTAAAAGGTGAAAGCTACAAGCAAGGGCCAAGTCCTTTCTAAGTGCGACATAGAAGCTAATAGTTAGGGTCAAGTCCAATCTGAGTCAAACCTAGAGAGAGGGTCAAGCCCTAGCAAAGTGAGACGTGAAAGGTAATAGTTAGAGCCAAACTCTAGTTGACTCAAACCTAGAGAATGTCAAACCTGACTAACTTAATCATAAAAACAAATAGTGAAGATCAAGTCTTAGCTTAATGGTTGGTATATAACATATGTGAGGGCCAATTACTTATGTTTGGAGTGAGCTTGGCCCTCGTTAAGTCCACACAGAATAAGGATTGAAAAAAACATGTTGTTTTGTATAGAATCCCACCATCTGATTGAACAAAAAACAAATTACACATTTTAACATATATAACCATGGTTAAGAAACATATTCAATAGTCTATCATGAAAAAAAACTACTAAAAAGGACACATGGAACTAAAACATTTAATGACTTCTAACATTATAGTAATAATGAATTTCATAATAATGTGATGCTAAATGCATGCTTAAACATTACAAAAGTGAAAGTTCAAACTACAAGTAACACAATGACAAGTATCAAACTATCTTCATTATGATGGATTCAATTATTTTATTAACCTAACATATCTCAAGACCTCTGGTTAACATCAACTATAAAGAACTAACACTACAAGAAAATCATGAAATAGAAACCAATTTTTAGAGATAAAAAATAATTAGTTGCTATAGTAACTAAATTAGAGACTATTTTAGAGATTAAAAAAATTTGGTTTCTAAATTAATTTCTATTATTGTTAAATGGTTTCTAACTTGGTATCTAATTAGAAACCAAAGTTTTTGTTACCAAATTTAGAATCTAAATAGTTTGTAGTTAAAACATTGGTAGCTAATTAGATACCAATTTAGAAACTATTTAACAATAATATAAACTAATTTAGAAACCAAATTTTTTTAATCTCTAAAATAGTTTCTAATTTAGTCACTATAGCAACTAATTATTTTTTGTTTCTAAAAATTGATTTTTATTTCATGATTTTCCTCATAAAAAAAATGGAAAAATATTTTAACCAACAAACTACTTCAAAATAGAAAAATCACATATTCATATCCCAAACTACATGCAAACCCAACAAAAAATTAACTAAGCAATATTTTCAAATTATTACAGTAAATAATTAACCAAAAATTACCCTTGAATCATTACGAAAATAACTAACAATGGTCCTTCAACCTCTCCATCAGTTGAATTGCACATTTTAACACATAAAAGCGTCAATAACAAACAAATTTAAAGTTCTCCATGCGAAAAAATAACCACGGATTTAACTTCTCTCCTCCTTCGTGTGGTCTAATTCTTATTGTAGTGAATACTTAGATTCACTTTAGCCAACTTCACTACAAGAAAATAATTAAATAACAAATTTAAAGATAAAAAATAATTAGTCACTATATGGACTAAATTAGATATTATTTTAGAGACTAAAAAATTATTGGTATCTAAAATTATTTCAATTATTAATAAAATTTTATAAAATGGTTTCTAAATTAGTATATAAATTAGTTACCGATATTTTAGCTACTAATATTTTAGATTCTAAATTAGTCTCTAACGACTAATAGAAACTAATTTAAAATATAAAGTAGTTAATGGTTAAAACATTGGTAATTAATGATTAAATACCAATTTAAAAACTATTTTATAAATTTTTATTAATAATATAAACTACTTTAGATACCAATAATTTTTTAGTTTATAAAATAATATTTAATTTAGTCCAATAACAACTAATTATTTTAGTATTTAACATTAATTTTTATTTAATTATTTTTTTTAATACTCTAAGAGTGTTTAATGTTTCGATCAACACTTCCTTTTTGTGTCTAATTCATAGTATTCTTGTAGTGATATCTTTATTAGATATAAGTTAAATTCCCTTAACTAATAGAGTGTGATTGTTATTGAAGATTAATTATTCCAGTTTCTTTGTTATATATTTTTAGCATTTTTCAAACTTTGATAGTCACAAATAAAAATCATAGAAATAAAAATGTTTTTATTCAAATAGTATAACATTTTTCATGCTTCAAAGGTGATTATAGGGATACGTTAATTGTATGAGTCATTTCATAAAATTTTAATTTGATTTATGCATATATATTGTGTCACTGTAAAAACTCACATTCTTATTACTATTTATTTAAATATTAACAAAAGCATATATTTCTAAAGCAGAAAATAAATTATTCTTACAATTTAAAGTTTTATTGAAAATTTATATTTTTATGGCATGTGAATAATATGAAGATTAAGATCTAATGGCATTCAAGTCTTAACTTTCATGGATAAAATAAAGACACTCTTAGCTTTTCCTTTCAAGAACAAATTTATTCTGACATGGCAAGTTCAAATCAATGGAGAAAATGCACTCTTATTTGTTTCAGAATTACCATATTTCAAACTCTTATTATTTATATTTATGCTTTTGAGACAAAAGTTGAATACAAAGAAAAATATTTTATAATTTTCTATTTATACATTACTTGGAATTTCATCAACCTCCACAAAAAGCCAATTACATAGGTTGAGTATTCAACATCAGGTGTACAGCTCCGTACACAAAGTCATCAGTATGAACGACATTAACTAAGATTTCAGATATGATGTTTGATTAGTCGTCTTATTACCATAATCAATATAATTTATTCACATTTTTTAATAAACTTTCAACAGATTATATTAAAAAACATTTTAAATAAAAAAAAAAAACACTGTCTGTTTGTGTTCCAACTTCATGTAATATATAGCCAAATGTTGAGTACATGGTTACACATTCAATTTTAAAATTACTACTTTGTCGTTATGAATAAAAGTAAAATACATAGGGTCCAAAATGTCTCAATTATTATTAATATTAATATTAATATAGTGATTATAATAAATGTTCAATAGAAAAATGATGAGTTAGTTAGGTAGTCCTTATGAACCCATGTTAAAGGGGAAAAAACTAGTCAATAACCGATCAAAATAGTCAAAGTGGTAATAAAATAATTTATTTGACCAGTCTTTTAAAATTGATTTTCTTAACTAATCTCAAAAATAGTTTTTAGACACACACAAAATGAATGTTATTTGTAATTAGTTTTTACATTAGAGATATAATATATTTTTATGTTGATTTAAAATTTGAATTAACTTGCTATTTTTTTATTAAGTTATTGCTTAAAGTATTTAATATATTTATGAAATATTAAATATGTATAAATGTATTCCGTCATTACTAATATAAAAAATATGTATAAATGTATTCGGTCATTACTAATATTAAATATGTATAATGGTATTCAGTCATTACTAATATTAAATATGTATAAATGTATTCAGTAATTACTAATAAATATACCATTTATACCTATATATAAAGGGGATTCCCCACTTTAACTGCTCTAAATTGTTTTTCTACTTTATCTTTGCTTAATATTTTGTTTTATCAATTTATTTTGGTTATTTGGACATTTTGGATTCTCCACTTTAATTGCTCTAAATTGTTTTCCTATTTTATCCTTACTTAATATTTTGTTTTATCAATTTATTTTGGTTATTTGGACATTTTATAATTTAGAAGTTAATAAAACAGTTTTTTAATTTTATTTTATTTGTTCTCACTACTTAACTGACAGGAAAGTGGAGAGATTGGTACGTTAATTTATTTTTGTTCTCACTTAACTCGCAGGAGAGTGGAGAAATGGGTTACTTTTCTGTTTTAAACTAATATTTTTCTTTATTAAATAAGCGTTTTTTAATTTTAAAATTTTATTTTATTTGTTCTCATGGGCAGGTGAGTGGAGAAATTGGTTACTTTTATGTTTTAAAAGTAATATTCTTCTTTATTAAATAAGCATTTTTTAATTTTAAAATTTTATTTTATTTGTTCTCACTTAATGGGCAGGAGAGTGGAGAGATTGATACGTTTTATTAGATGATAAGAGTGGAGAGAGAGGGGTGAAATGTGGGTTTATGCACGGTTACTTTCTTTAGGCAAAATAAATTATATATAAGAAAGCTATGAGAGAGGAAGAATATAGAAACATCTTAAAAACCATTGTCTGATGTTATTTGATATTCTTTCTACAGAGTCAAATTCAATTTTAGTATTCTTTCAACAAATTCAATTTTGGTGCGTTTTCTTTCATATTTCTCAAGCACAAGAGGAAGAAGGAGATAGAGAAGAAGAAATCGAGAAGTTCCAAACTGTGATGCTCAGCGTGAGCAAACGCCTTCATTGTTGACCCTTCTAACATCTAAATGTAAGCGCACACAGTCTTCCTTGGCTGCCACTATGCCTCTCGCCTCCTCAAAATTCTAATTTTGAGATTCTGAAACAGTGTATTATTGTTCCTCTTCACATTTCATCATAGCCACTTCACCATGTATTCTGTCTCCTCAATGCTTCAAAAACTCTAATTTTTAGATTCTGAAATGTGTATTGCTAATTTTCTTCATATTTTATCTCTTTTATTTATCTTATTTTGTTTTTCCTATTTCTTTAATATATACATTTTATTATATTTTTTCCAATATTGATGTTTAGTTTATTTTATAAATTAATAACTTCAATTTCTTTACTCATTAAGAATCACATTATTAAAATAATATTACATTTGATTTATTGTGATAAAAAAATATAATTATTTAATTATTTTAAACATATTTAATTAAATATATATATATATAAAGGGGATTCTCTTCTTTAATAGCTCTTAACTTTTTCCCTATTTTATCCTTATATAAATATTTGATTATATTATGGACATTGTTGTCATTTCTTATTTTCTCTAATATATGTAATATATGTGGAGGAACAATCTTAAATTGAAATAGAGGTTGGAGACGGTTTTGAATTAAAAAAGTGATTACTTTTCAAACAGTTGCATAGAAAGAAGAATGTTTCTTCAAATTTGAGAGGAAAAAAAATATTAGTGGAAATACTGGAGAAGATGAACGGTTTTGAATTGCAAAAGTGGTTAATGTGTGTGACATTCTTAGGAAATAAAATCTGTAAAGAATAAAACACTTAAAATAATGATCAATTACTCGCATTGGTTAAGCCAATTCACACAAAGTATAATAATTTTACATAATAATGATAATGTCATTTTTTATTTATAATATACTATCAATTTATATTGTTAAGATAAATGTACAAATAATAATATTATTTATTCAAATTTTAATATTAAACATAAATATATATAAATGAAAAAATAAGAAATACGGATACACATGCGCTCAGGCGAGCCGATGTCCCACTAGTATATATAAAAAAATTTGTCAATAACTACTCAAAATTTTCAAAATTAATAAAAAAATGTTTTACACCAGTGTTTTAAGATTTGAGTTTTTTAACATTGTCAAAATATATTTATTTTTAGACACGCGCACATGGTTGTCATGTCACTAGCTATATGATATATTTTATATTAATTTAAAATTATACCTAAATGATAGTCTAAAGCCTGAGCAAGAAAGTCTAGAAATGCTGATAAAAAAATTCTAAAAGTATTTTGTCAAACACTAACTATCTTCGTTGAAATTATGTACAACAAAGAAACTTGTGGACATACTTGGGTTTTCGAGCGGAGCACTTAATCGTAATAGCTTTAATAGACAGGTTCATATATAATTTGGTTTGAGATGAATATGGATCCAATGATGTCGGTTAAGATATTGGGTGGTTTGCATGGAAAAAGATAATTAAAGTAAAAATAATAAAAGAAATAATAGTTAAGCTTATATATATTTTTATAATTAAAGTAAAAATAATAAAAGAAATAATAGTTAAGCTTATATATATTTTTATGAAATTGGTGAAAAAATAGTGTGACATTGTCATTACAAGAAAATTATGAAATAGAAATTAATTTTAGAAATAAAAAATAATTAGTTGTTATACTGATTAAATTAAAAGACTATTTTAGAGACTAAAATAATTTTTGATTTCTAAAGTGGTATCTAATTAGCTACAAAGATTTTAACTACCAATTATTTAGATTCTAAATTTGGTAGTAAAAACATTGGTAACTAATTAGATACCAATTTAGAAACAATCTAACAATGATAGAAAATAATTTAGAAACCAAAAGTTTTGTAGTTTCTAAAATGGTTTCTAATTTAGTTACTATAACAACTAATTATTTTTGTCTCTAAAATTAGTTTCTATTTCATTATTTTCTTATAGTGTGTACCCAAAAAATAAAGGTACATGACGTTAACAGAATGTTCTACTATTGAAATTATACTGTTGTTGTTAAAATTATGTTGTTGTCGAGATTATATTTTTGTGGTTGAAATAATATTCTGTTGGATGAAAATCGTTGAAGGAACGTCTATAAAAGAGGTTTAAAAGTACGTTTTTTCTAAATACTCTAGACTGAAACATATTTTATAGTTTGAATGCTCTCACTGACTTGATCGTTGGAGTGTGATCAACAGGTTGAGTCTCATTTGTCACAAAACAACAATTTCTCATCTCGGAACATCCAATGAAGACAAGTCAAAGTGGAGCTCATCATCCTGTCCAACCAAGATCAATCGGCAAGAACAAAACTAGCAAAAAAAAAACATTCATTTTTAATTTTATTGTTATGTATTGTGTTCTGAGCACCAGAAGTTTACACTCTATATTAATTAAAAAAATACTTTTATATAAATTTTAATGAATTTTTAAAACACTTGATGAATTGCAACACTCTTAACTTTTTGTGTTATTATATATGTTTATCCCTCTTTCATAAGAGTTTAGGCACTTAGTATTAAAAAAATGGTAAGCTTAATTTCTAACATACAATTAAAAAAATACATTCAATTGGCTAAAGATGAAAATTTTTAAAAAAAAAATCAAGGCTTAAACTAGAATCGTAATGCTATTATCCTATATCATAAGAGATTTTTTTTTCACAAAGAGCCTTTAATCGCAAATAGTAAAAATTTATAACAAGAATGGAATGAGATAAAAAAATCAAACTTATAAGTCAAAAAATTTAATAAAAAACTACATAATAATCAATTCATTAAATTCTAGTCAATAAACTCGCAACCCTATATGTTTTGAAGTGATAAACTAATTTATTAGATGAAAAGTATTTAATAAAATCAGTTGATAAATATAAACTAATGTAACAACATTAATTTTACTATATAAATAAAAAACTGTATTTTTTAGAGAAAAAAAATTATCGTGACATTATAATTTTATATTTTTAAAAATAATTAAATTTTCATTGAACTTCTTTCATTTAAATTTTCATACCTACTTTTTTTTATTGGGAAAACTCATTTATCTAAACTAAATATTAATTAAATTAAACTTTTATTTATTTTTCAAAAACTTATTTTATAATTTAAACTATATAAAAAAAATCACATAAAATAGTATAATAATTCGAATAAACATTTAACATGTTAAATGTTGAAATCGCTTAGAAACATTCAAGGTATAGTATATAAAACATATAAAAATTAAAAATTAAAAAACTATGAGTGAAAATATCCTTAAATTAAATGCTTTGAAATACTTTTATATTAATGAAACTAATTTATAAATTAATAACTACCTTATTAACATTAATATACACATATTTTAGATCTCTACCATAAACATAAACACAAATATAATCATATAATTCCTTTTACTTTTTTTTATCCTCCATGAATGATGAATCACATGCGAAATTTCCAGTGTAACCAATAATTGATTTGTACTCGTACGACTCTGGATTTTCCAAATTTTGTAACCAAACCCTAATTGACTCGAGAAATTTAAATGAGGCGTGTCACATTTTCCATATCGTAAGCGTCACGGATTCTTAGTTATCAACTTACACGTACGACATAGGTCCCACCCAAGCATGTCGGTTTCAGGTACACGGCCGTACTACGGAACCGTACACTTCCTCTTAGGTTTATGCTTCTTGTAAAAAAAAAAACTTGTTTTCGATGTTATTGTTATTTGAAATTTAAAACCGACCCAATCAAAGTCACATGTGACTTTTGGCAGTGGGAAAGGGAAAAGGGAACCTGCATGAAAGGTGGAGCCAAAGCTGTATTGGTTAGGTTGGCGTTTGAATCCGCAAGCAGTTCATTGGTTCAACGTTCGGTTTCCCTCTTTTAATATTTTGGTTTGGATAATGACTTGTGTTATTTATATCATACACCAATGTTGAATTTAGTAGTGTTTGAAAATGAATGTGGTTTGAACTCTTCTTTAGAAAAATAATGTAGAAGACATTTTTATAACTTGTTGGTTTTAATGGACAGTGATTGGTAAAAAATCTTACAAGATTTTTAGTGTTGGATGGACTTTCAATATTTAATTATTATTGCATCAGTTATGCTATCTGGAATACGTGGATAATTGATTGAATTGTTTATTTTTAGGTTAAATATGTTTTTTTTATATTTTTATTTAATTTTTTTTTATTTTAATCTAAACTTTAATATTCTGGATAATTATATTAAGAAAATTATTAAAATAAGTAGTTATTAGTTTTTTTATGTGATAAATAAATTTTTAATATAAATTAAAATATTTCATCCTAATTTATTATTAACGTAAATATTATAATATAAGTTGAAAATTCATTTATAATGTAAAAGAAAAAATTGATAAAAACTTATTCCAATAATTTTTCTTACTTTAGACTAAAGATAAAAAATCAATTTTATATTATAATACAAATTTAACTTTTATTTTTTAATTTAATAAAGGTTTTGAGTTTAAACTCTAAATATACAGTTAAATAGTTGGAAGCAAAGTTTTTAGTAAACTACAATCATTCTTTTGTTTGATGCATTTACTTTAAATTTATAATTAATGTCGATCCAACTTATTTCTTTCAAAAATTAGAATTGGTCATATTATTTCATGACCTTTAAGTTTTATAGAATGAATTATACATTTTCATGAGGAAAAACTAGAATCAAATGAAAATTTTAAATCTTATTCTAACACTCAAAAGTAAGATTATCAAAATAAATTGTAATAGAAAATACAAGAATAAATATATATTATGGAGATGATATTATATATATATATATATAACTTTTACTTTTAGAATTAAAGATATAAATAATGATACAATAATTATTTTTAATGTTTTTTTATAATTAATATTATATTAAAAATATCAGAAGATTGATCGAGTTGCGAAACTTTATTTTTAAATGATTATTAACTTATTTGTTGATAATAATTTGTTTTTATAAAATATTTAAATTATATTTCGAATATATTAGATATAAGAAATACATAATTTTCAAGTCTTTTTTTATAAAAATGTTTTCATGTTAGGCATCATTATACAACTTATATCTTAGTTAGGTTGACACTAACAACAAAACATTTAGTTAAGTAGGTAAATGATTTTTTTTTTTAGTTTAGATCTTTTTATTTTATAATTAAGGATGAAAGAATTTTAATAAGCTCTATAAATTATCGAGATATGCAAAAACAAATAATTGAGGGTGAAGACTCATTAATTTCCATAATACAAAAGTGTTTAATAAAAATTTATTTTAATATCAAAATTAAGTTAGTAATTTCAAAATTTGATATTTTAAACTTTTATTTTAATCAACAATGAATAAATTGAATATATTTGAACATTTGAAGAATATTCTAACCCATTTACTTCAGTTAAAAATGGTAATAAACCACACACTAATTTTTACTGCGGAAAGTAGTTGCACCTTTCATATTGGCAAGTTAAATTGGGGACTTGATGATCATCATTGGACATCCAGAAGCTTTTGCAAAGAAGATAAGAACATTGTTAAACTTCTTCAAATATTTCTCCATGTTGACAAGACATACCATAAATTTAATTGTTTCAATTATCTTGGCTTGAACAAATTCCGTTTTCAATGGATAAATCTTGGATATACATGCCTAGAAATATACCTAATATATGGAAGGATTGAAAAAATTTTCATTTGCTAATAATGGTATCAAGGGGAAGATAATATGTCTATGTAAAAAATGCAACTTTAACAACTGACAATGTCATGAAGTACTGTATAAGCACTTGATTGTTAAACATTTTCCAAAAGGATATATAGTATGACTTCAACATTGAGAGAGAATATGAGTAAATGCGACATATGAAACATGTGTAATGTCACAAGAAGATATTGAAAGAATTCCTGCTAATAATCCAATGTGTGACATGGTTAATGATGCATTTGTGTATCATCGATATAGCAATGACATGGTGGATGATAGGGAAACGGGTCTAGAGTCAAGCCATACTATGAATGATGATATTGGAAATATTTTTTAGTTAATGCAATATGGTTAAGAGGGTAAGGGTGTGATAAATATTCTAAACTTTCCTTTTTGATCAAGTTGCATCACATCAAATGTCTATTGATTAGCATAATTTTACTCACACTTAGAACATTTAATCAGAGTTGTATTAAACTAAAATCATGTATAAAATCTACTTTTTAAATAGGATTCATCTAATTGGCTTTATTTGAGCCCCAACTATTATTTATGCTAATCTTATATTTTAGTCACAATAGATGGTCTAATATTTCAAAGTAAACAGTTTAGTAGACAGTCTGGATCGTATACGTACTTGTCAAACCAGATGTTCTTGCGATGTTTCTTCTACTATCATTTATAGAAAGCATGAGGACTAAGGCATGTAGTTTTTGCGCAAGCTAAATGACCAATACAACAACATCAAAATCCACAGTCTCCTTATGGATCCAATTCCTCCAATAACCAAGATTTTCTTAATTGTTGTCCAACAAGAATGAAAAATGGTTAACAATGTGTTTATAGCCCGTATCAAAACTGTGAACTTGCATCTTAATACTAATCAAGTTTCTCAAGTCTTCTCTCATTTGGGCGTAATACACACACCAAAAGTGTTTGGTAGTGCAAGCATGATTTCCATTCCAATTAGGATAGTAAAAAAGTTAAGAAGGGTTACAACAAGAATATTTGCGTTCCATACGGAAAGTCAAATCACACTATTGAGGTGTGTTACCGAAACATGGCTACTTTCCAGGACTTATCATCAGTCAACGTGATTAAGGCGATTATACCAATATCATACGTTGATCAATCTTTTACAACAAAACAATATCGTTGGCTAGTTTAAAGTGAATCAGATAAGGTTTATATCCAATCACTCTATTCAACAAAACTAGCTAAGTAATTTTTTCCATTAATAAGATTAATTCATTTAAAGATAATTGGATAATTGATTTAGGAGCTACTGATCATCTGTGTGCCTTTTTATGCGCATCACAACTTATAAAACTATAAAACCTATTTTTGTTAAGCTTCCCACTAAACAACATGTTTATGCTACTCATTCTGGAACATTAAAATTCATGTTATTTTTATCTCATTAATGTTCTACATATACTTAATTTCTTTTAATCTCATTTCTATATCAAAATTAACTTCTTCTTTGGATTGTCAATTGATTTTAACCCAAAAGAAAGGATATGTATAGTTGATGTGATTGATAACCTGTACATTCTTAATAACACAATGTTCAAACCATACAATAAAATTATCTTAACAGTAAAATTTTAAGATTTTTTATGTGATTTGTTATTTAAAAAATTAATATAATAATCATGTAACAAGTTTAAGACTAATAGAAATAGAAAGAATTTTTCTAAAATTATTTTAAACTAGTTATAAAAATAAATAAAAAAATTCATGTAATAACATATTATTGGTAAAATCTAGAGTGTAAGTTTAACTTGAGATATCAAATTCATAAGTGATATTTAATATGATAATCGTTATAAAAAAACAAAAATAATTTTATGTATAGGGTTGATGACCCAATTTAAATACCTTAAGGTATAGTTATGCACATTTAAATTCTCCCACTTTGTCAAGTAAATGACTCCATTTTGCAAGTTTTATAGTCCACAGTTCATGTAAGAAAGTACTAAATAAATGTTTGAGTGTTATTTTAGTGCAAGAGACTCATAGAAACACGAAATCAAACATGCATGGATGAAAATTATTCACTAAGGCTCCATTTGAATGAATGCTTTTAAATTTTAAGTTTGAACGATTTTAAAAATTAAAATATGATTTTAATTTTATAATTTTTCTTTTGAATTTTTGCAAATGGACCACAATACATGTATATGCTATATTATATATCTTGTTTAAATTATTAGTGTATGGGTGATATAAACAGTTAGAATCGTATTTGATACACTGTACACGTGACAAAGACAAAGTTAGGGAGAGTTATGTTTCTTTTTAGTAATTTTTTTCATGTAATTATATACATTATTTTGGAAAACATAGGTATAAATGCAGTAAAAGAAAATTATTAAATATAAATTATTTTTAAAAACTAAAAATTATTAAATATAAATTATTTTTAAAAACTAAAAATTATTAATTAAATTAGATACTCACTTCAAGAAAAACATGAAATAGAAACCAATTTTAAAGACAAAAATAATTAGTTATTACAGTAACTTAATTAGAGATATTTTAGAAACTAAAATAAAAATGGTTTCTAAATTATTTTATATTATTGTTAAATAGTTTCTAAATTGATATATAATTAGCTATCAAGGTTTTAACTACCAATTATTTTGTTTCTAAATTTGGTAGCAAAAACCTTAGTTTCTAATTTGATACCAATTTAGAAATCATTTAACAATAATAGAAATTAATTTAGAAACCAAAAAAAAATTTAGTTTCTAAAATGGTCTCTAATTTAGTTACTATAACAACTAATTATTTTTTTCTCTAAAAATTGCTTTTTATTTCATAATGTCCTTGTAGTGATCATTTTAAAGACTAAACAAATTATTAGTATTTAAAGTATTTTTAATTATTAACGAAATTTATTAACTAATTTCTAAATTTGTATTTAATTAGATATCAAGGTTTTAACTACCAACTTTAGATTTTGAAGTATTAATAAATAAAATCTTGGTAGCTAATTAGATATCAATTTAGAAACTAATTTATTAGTTTTGATAATAATAAAAGTCACTTCAAATATTAATATTTTTTTAACTTTTAAATAGTATCTAATTTAATAGTGATTAATTATTTTTGGTTTTTAAAATTGATTTTTATTTAATAATTTTTTTAGTAGTAATAATTGAATATGAATAATATATAGATGTTGGTGTGTATCCTTTTTTTTTTCTTTTTTTTTATAAAGTTTTCGTGTTAGGCATCACTATGCAACTTGACATCTCAGTTAAGCTGACACCTCAAGAAACAACAATCATCTGCCATCACATGAAAAAAATATTATTAAAAAAAAGAAAAAAGAAAGAACATGCAAAAATATAGGGGGACTAGACCAAAACCCATATGTTAAAACAAACGATACATAGGTAGATTATACCTATTCATAAAGAATTCTAAGAACAGACTAGCTGGGAGTCTATTATACCAATGAAAAGATTCTCTATGAATAAATCCTAAATTAGCCAACTTATCAGCACACGCATTCCCTTCACGAAAAATATAAGTTACCCTAAACCTGATTGTCCCACAAAAATTAAGACAAGTATTCCATCGATTCTGAAGCATCCACGGAACATTAGTCCTAGCAGCAAACATCCTCAAGAGGAGGCATATCTGCAAAAACATCCTCCCCTCCACCTGTTTCATCAACTTTCAACTTATCAATGAGGCCTTCTACGAGTTTTGTCTTTGGATCTTTTTTCCTATATTCTTTACGTTGTTTAGGAATCACGATCCTCCCTTGGTCCCGTTCATCAGAAGATGCCTTCTGAGAAGGTTTATGTTGAGGCCCAAGAACACGACCCTGGTCATGGATCGCCCGACACTGAGCAAGCTCGTGCCCAATCATCTTACAATGAGAGCAAAAAGGAGGGAGCCATTCATATTCCACACCAGCTACAAAAGCAAAGTCTGGACGTTCAACCAAAAGTTGATCGGAGAGAGGGGACAGAAGATCAATATCCACCAACACTCTAGCAAACATACCCCTATTCTTTCTCATAGTATGCTCATCCAAAGACAAAGGAGTACCAAGGCCTCTAACGATGGAATATATTGTATTTGGTTTCTAATACTCCAAAGGCAAATGGTAGATTCTAACCCATGTCTGAGTTTTGGTTTTCTTCATGGTAGCTGGGACAAAGTCTTTTGTCCAGGCAAACAATCTCAATAAACCAGGAGATAACTTGAGGGAACCCATTCCGAGGGCCCATCTCATGTCTTCTATAGAAGCGAACTCAAACTCATAGAAACCCTTTCCAAGAGGAATTGCTTTCCATGGTCCAAGAGCTTTCCACACCGACTGCAACTTTTTAGTTAAATCCAGGCGTGTAAGAGGTTTATCCCCCTTAGATAGAATAACCCGACCATGGAGATGGGTTTTGCAATCCTCAAGACCAGCCAAGTAATCTGCCTCATCAATCTGGACAGCAATTATGTCACCCTTAATACAAGGGGTAGGTAGTTGGGACAAAGGAATGTCACATGTATTTCCCAAAGCCTGAGCAAAAGTCTTCCTTTGACCGAACATGGAATATACTTTATTATCAGGACAGACTTTTCGATCGATCAAACAAGTCCATGGAATGAGGAAACCCGCAGAGCCCTCCGCCATTTTAAAAGGCTAACAAGTCCGAACCTGTAGTAGGAAACCCTAAAACCCCCAAATCTTCAATTTAGGGTTTCAGTTTCGTTAATTTACGTAACCTAGACCTGCTGCTATTAGGGTTCGTCGCCGTCTTTCTCGCAGCTAGACGACGACCACTGGTTTCACGACCAACTTCCCAGTGGTGGAGGCGTCGTTGGAGGCTGCGACTGCTGCTGCACCGCGGCGGCGACTACTGGCCTAGCGTTGGAGGAACCAGGCGTCGCAGAGAGTTGCGACGGCGGCGCTGGCCAAACGCTAACCTAGGGATGCTTCGTTGCGTGCGTCTTCTCTGAACGAGTGCGGCGGGGGCAATCGAGCAGAGCAGGTCGCGCGGTGGTAGCAATTGGACAGAGGACGTCGCGTGGTGGTAGTGGTTCGTGCGGTGGTCGCGGAGTGCAGGTCTACGGTGGTAGCAGATTGCAAGTCGACGGTGGTCGCGGTGGTGCCGTTGGGTGGTGTGGAATTAGGGTTCCATATTCCCAAAATTTAATTTTCCCAATTCTTTCCGCTAGGAAACAATCCCATTGGTGTGTATCCTCTTGACTACTAGTATAGTTCTTGTGTAAGAACTACTAGTATAGTTCTTATGTATTCTTAGAGTGTTACATTAGTGGTACCATAAGGTGGTATCCTAGATAAGATATATGGATAATGAGTATTCTTATGTTTCTACTATTAGTTCTTGTACTCATACAAGTAGTAGTTCTTGTAGAACATGATAAGTGCACCACCTGTCACAACCAATGCATTGTATAAATATTATAAAAGTAAATTAAATATAAAAATTGTTGTCAATTTTTTTAGAGTTATATTCTTTATAACAAAAGACATTTTTTTTCTTCTCATATCTCATAAATTATTCTTCAATAGCTACTACTTCTATCTTAAAAAATAATAAACTATTCTTCAATAGTTACTACTTTTTAAAAAATATATAAATTAATAATTAGTTTTTAACAAATTAATTAACTTAAAAAGAAACTAATAAATTCTAGAGAAATTTATGATGGAGTATATCATATTCAAATTCTCCAACTTAAAAGAAAAATTTATTATATAAAAAAAAGCATGAATTCAAAGTAAAATTAAAATAATATTAAATATAAAATATAAATTTGTTAAAGTTTCTTGAAATTACCCATAATGAAGCTAAATTAAATGTGTTTTAAAACAATAACATGGCACTATAAACAATATAAAATGTTCTTCATCTATTCCGTCTTCCAAAACTCTAGTACTCTGGAAACTTTTTCATGAGCGACTTCCTACAGATCAACATATTCAGAATAAGGGTTTGCATATATGTTATATGTGTTCGCTTTGTGAAAAGCAAGAGGAATCTATTCAACATCTATTTTTTGAATGTTCTAACGCATTGCATATTTGGAGTTGGGTACGACAAATTTTTCTTACTTCTCATTTCTCTAATAAGGATGATCTACTTTCTTTTATTAAGAGTGATGGTAGTCCTTTGGTTAAATTGATTAAGCTTGCGGTGATAACCTTTTCTATATGGATGATATGGCGTATGAGGAATTATGCTAGATTTCAGGATAAGATTGGGGTTTCTAAGGCTATTTCGATAATTAAAGATTTAACTTGTCTAGTGGGAAATTCGTCTAAAGCTTCAATGAAGAATGATATGTTGGACTTCAACGTGATTAAGTTTTTCGGTATTAAGACTCGTAGTGTTTCGTGGGAGTATGAGAGAATTTATTGGTGCTTTTTCAGCGTTTCTTGAAGTTCAAACTGCTTTGGTTGCTGAGTTTTATGGAGTTATACATGCTATGGAGGAAGCTCAAAAAATGGGACTTACTAATGTCTGGCTTGAATGTGATTATGCCTTGGTTTGTGCTGCGTTTACTGCTAGGACTAATGTTCCGTGGATGCTTCAGAATCGATGAAATACTTGTCTTAATTTTTGTGGGACAATTAGGTTTAGGGTAACTCATATTTTTCGTGAAGGGAATGCGTGTGCTGATAAGTTGGCTAATTTAGGATTTATTCATAGAAAATCATTTCATTGGTATAATAGACTCCCAGCTAGTCTGTTCTTAGAATTCTTTATGAATAGGTATAATCTACCTATGTATCGTTTGTGTTAACATATGGGTTTTGGTCTAGTCCTCCCATATTTTTGTATTTTCTTTCTTTTTTCTTTTTTTTAATAATATTTTTTTTTCATGTGATGGCAGATGATTGTTGTTACTTGAGGTGTCAGGTTAGCTGAGATGTCAAGTTGTATAGTGATGCCTAACACAAAAACTTTATAAAAAAAAAACAATATAAAATGTGATATAAAAAACTGTAATGAGTAATCTATTTAAAAAAGATAATGTATTAATTTCCAATATTTTTGAATAATAAAAAAAAACGGTCCTTTATTTATTATATATTGTGATGCATTTGAAATAAAAACGCCACGCACGCACGCAGTCTGATCTGAACATCGTGCAGTTTCTTCACTAAATCTAACCTTTGACCCTTACAATACCCATTTCATTGAACCTTCTTCCCAGTCTCTTATAAATATTCCCCAATTCCTGCGCCAACTTCATTGGACCGACGCTTCTCTTTCCCTTCCCAAATACCTTTCAACTCTTCACTTCTCCCTAAACTCAATTTCCATAACACACTTTTTCATCACCACCATGCCAAACATAACCACATCCCTCTCGCATTCTTCGCCCTTCTCATCGTTCTCATTCACCCAATCCCTCTTCTAATAACTCCCACATTGCTTACAAACCTAAACGAAAGGGACTTCATATACACAGATTTGTGATCAACGGTCGCTTGCTTTTCGTGGATCATGCAGTTCAGGCTAGGCAAGCGCGTAATCTGTGTCGCCAAATGGGTCTTCCGGCGGGTCAGAATCCGACCCAACAGATATTACCGCCTCGGATCCACCTCTCCTTCGCACAATCGTACTTATAATCCCATCACGAAGCTTCTCACGTGGGGGACAAAGTTGAAGAGAGGAGCCAAGTCTCTCTGCAAGAAATCCGGGTCGGGTCCCGTTTGCGAGAGTGCTCCGGCGGTGCCCAAAGGGCACTTGGCGGTTTACGTGGCGGAGGATGACGGCGAGTGTCGCCGGGTTTTGGTACCGGTGATTTACTTCAACCACCCTCTCTTCAGCGGGTTGTTAATGGAGGCGGAGAAGGAATTCGGGTTCCAGCACCCCGGTGGGATCACGATTCCGTGCCGACTCACCGAGTTTGAACGGGTCAAAACCCGGATCGCGTCCGGGTCGGGTTCACGCGGGAGAACCCGGAGATTGGGGCGGCGGCAATATTCTTGACTACTGTTTTGAGGCGACGGGATTTTGATGAATTACTAATTTACGATGATGACGATAAAGAGTTATGTTTTTTGGGTTAAATTAGGTTGCAGTTAATGTGTTTGGTTTCTTTTGTTCGGAATTTCTCGGGGTGGTGTAGTGCTCTGGTTGTTTGGTATTTTTTTTATTGGAAAGATTTGAACATAAAGTAGAGTTAGGGATACCATATGTATAGATTAAATTCTCACACTATCATCTCAAGAAATGACTTTTATTTTTCTGAATTATAACTTTAAGGCATTTGAATTTTGAACTCTTACCATAACCAAAAAAACAATTATTTATCATTGTTGTCTTCACATTGACATTAAGATATTGATATGTGGTGGCATTTTAATAGTAAAAAGAAAATAAATAAATATAAGAGGGTGAGAATTGAGGTTGAGAGAGTTCATTGTCCGAAATTAAGCACTAGAGAGGAATTTGGCACACCATTTGTGGTTTTAATGGAGCAGGGAAGAAAAAACAGTTTTCAGATGTTACATAAACCAGACCGCAGCGTTTCCGCTCCCAAACTGTCCCTTTCAAACTTCTCAAGTACCTAACCCATAATTATATATTTATATTTTAATTTAGATTATATTTTCTGTTCTTGAACGGGTGTTGGCCTAGAGACCGATTGCTCTGCTCCTTTTTTGGTTCGTCGTTGTCACTCTCAACTTCTTGCTTTGCTTTCCTTTTCTCGGTCGTCTGGTCTCACGGGCTGGTATAATACCTGCAGAAAACACTCCGACGATCAAGTTAGTCAGGGTGTCCAACACTCGATTCTCAGATTAATGTAGATAATGACGTACCTGGTTATTGGAATCTGTGTTATTTATATTACCTTAATGGACCTTTGTTGGTGGGTCGGATTAGGAGGTTGGTTCATGTTTAAGATTGTGCTAAACAACTCTTAGTTAAGGATTAACCATGTTGACTTGGTCAACCCATGACTCGTCGTCATGGGTCGGTCGGTCATGTGTCGTCGCGTGACCTCCTTATCGTGATCGAGTGGTTAGGTGGTCCGAGCGTTGGCCGACTTAGTGAGTCGTCCGGTCGTACCAGTACATTTTCTATAACAGTTAAATGTTTTTTTACATAAATTATTCTTCTGTTTTACTTTAACTATATTTTTAAAAAATTTAACAATTTGGTTCTGGTAGCTGTAATATGTTTCATTACATTTTCTTATCTTCTTTTCTATTTTTCTTTTTCATTTCTATTTATCTTCTCTTTTTTTAATTTTTTTTCATAAATAAATACTACTAGCTAAAAAATAGTAAAATATAAAACCTTTCAATAGATTAAAATTTGACTTGAAATATTTTTTTATTGTAAAATCTATCTATTCTTAATTGTTTCGCTCTAAAATGTAAGTATTTTTAACTTTTACTACTTTGATAAGGCAATAAATATTATCTTCTCTACTAATTCGTTTATTGTTTAAAGATGTTTCTTTAAGTTTTTAGGAGTCTTGCTGTATTACTTTAACCTGAGTGAAATACTTGAAAAACTTCAAAACAACTTGAATATTGTCATAATGCTTGAATAAAACTATTAATTTTATAATCTAAATTTTTTTACAATATTAGTTCATCAGTTCCACCTTAACATTATTGTTTGAGGATGAATATATGTATAATTTAACAAATTCTAGCAACATCATACATCACCTTAGTTTTAGTTTTAACAATTGAGTAACCACATTATTGTATCACTGAAAACACTTACAATTTTTACACTAAAAAAAATAGTATTATCTACGGATTTTTACCCACAGATATGAATCCATAGGTAAATTTAATATTACCTACAAACTATTATCCACAGATCTTATTCTCTATCAACTTTTACCCATAAATCTCTATTACTTACCAATTATTATCCACAAATCTCTATTACCTACAAACTATCACTAACGAATATTTATTACCTACCAACTATTATCATAATAATTATATACATAATATCAAAAATATTATTATACCATGAATAATTATAAAAGCATAATTAATATTCATAAATAACAATAATAAATAATAATAATCATAACTAATAAGTATACATATTATTAATAATATTAATATAACAATACAAATAATATAATTAGGATTATATTAATAATAAATATATGAATAATGTTATTAATTTTTATTTTATTAATTATATTAATATTAATAGTCATACTAATAAGTTTAATAATAATCATAACATGAAAACAAAATTTGACTTGTATAATGGTTAAAACTTCTTTGAAAATTTTTTAAGAAATTTGGCTTCGAGTCTCACTTTAGAGAGAATTAGAAATTCTAAAAAATAAAATTTATAATAAAATAAATAATGAACTATTATAACCTATTTTATAAACTTTTCCTTTTTTTTTATCTATTTAAAAGTTATACTCAAGAAAATATTAAACCTTATAATACTTTGCTATCTTTTAATAAACACTAATATCAATTAAATTTACTAAGTTGTATTTTTTAACACTTTTTAGTGTATTTGTTTTTAATAGTTATTTATTCAAAAATTATTTTTTGGTAGTTTTAATCTTATCTCTTAATTATTGAGTCTAGTTATTGATATTTTTATTTTTTAATAAAGTTTAGTTGATACCAAAACGCGTGATAAAAAAGGGTTAAAAAGTATATTATTAATATTTATTGTATTTTTAACATATACTTTACTATTGATGAAAATTTATTAAAAGATATCAAATAATGAATGAAACACATTTATAACAAAAATATATTTGAAAGTGGTGATAAAAAAATGCATTGATTTGGTTTCTTTTTATTCTATATTTGATTCGATACGAAATTAAGGGATTCAAATCCACTTGGTGCAGCTAAAAGTCAAGGATCAAGGAGGCTGAAAAGGACTAAAAGAAAAGTGCCCAAATTTATTTTAATTATTTACCAAGTCCATGAAAATGAAGTTTATTGTAGTTACTTTAACTTTTTTTTTCTTGTAGGCTAAATTATTAATTTAATCTTTTATCTTTTTAATTAAATTTAGTATTTAATATTTTTAAAAACCAAAATAAACATTTGCTTGATACTTACTCTTCTAATTAGAAAAACAGCCATTTAAAGAAGATAAAAGCAGAATCATTTAATTATGAACCCAATAATAAATTGAAAATTTTATGTTAGGAAAACAAAACAAAGACCCCAAAAACTAGTAGCTATGTCTTGAACACATTCCTTTTCTGTAAAACATGTTTTCTTTTTCCCTAAAAATGTTTATGCATCAATTTGTTTGAAGAGAACCTAATTATAGTATTATAAATAACAAAGATGTTATGTTTGTCACTTAAGACAAAAAAAAAAAAAACTAACACGATTGTTAACATATTTAGTTTTTCTGTTTTAAATTATTGTATTTTGTTTGTTTGACCCAACTTTTCTTTTCTGTTTAAGTTAGGTTTTAGTCTTTTTTTTATATATACACCGTGTATTTTACTCTCTAATACACAAGTAAATAAGAATTTCTTTTGTATTTTCTTTTCTCTGCTTTTCTCTCTTTTATGCTTAAGTCATTATCTCTTTTTCATTTGCAATTAGGGTTCATCAGAACTTTCCTTTCTCTATTGTGATTTCGTGCACTCCATTTGATGCACCTCATCAGACAGAATATTCATCTTCATTAACTGTAATATGGTATCAGAGACATTTTGTTCCTATCCTAACGAGTATTTGTTGGGTTTATCAGGCCACCACCCATAATATGTTATCCCACGCACGAGCTGCTGTCACTCTCAGGCGCGAGGGGGGTGTGTTGGAGATCCCACATTGACTAGAGATGAGGACAATTCATTGTATATAAGTGGGTGCAAACCTCACCCCATGACCCGGTTTTATGGAGTTGAGTTAGACTTAAAGTCCACTTCGTAATATGGTATCAGAGCAAGGTTTTCGTTATTTCTTGACTATTTTTTATGATTACTCGCGTTATACTTGAGTTATTTTGCTGCATAACAAATCTGAAGTGTGTCAGCACATCATTAACTTCACTTTTTTCGTTCAAAATCATTTCAAAACAGAAAAACTAACAATATGAGTAATTACATTTATAAATTAAGATGGTAGATAAGAAATTAGTATAGAAAATTACTTTTTAATATAAAATTTAAATAGAAATTATATTAATTTTATATCAAAATATTAAATATCATATAAATGAAAGTAGTATTTTATTTAACTAGACAAAGCAATAAAAACTAATCATGTATTTTCCTTTTCTCTTGTTTGAATTGAACTATGTAAAGTGTGAAAGTGGAATAAGTGGAAAAAATGGAATGAAAAGAGAAATATATTTTATTTACTATTAAAAAAATTATTTTATTATAAACATCAATAAAATATTAACATTTTTATTTGACATAATGTAAATAATAAATATTTATAATATAATAAATTCCATAGTACAAATAATTAGTTAGTTCTTTAAATATAATCAATTATACAATATTTTTTGTGTGTTTAAGGGATTTATTTTTGTTATATGTTTTTGCCTTTTTAAATACGATTGTTCTCTTGTTTCTATTGCTTGGCTGAATTGAATAATTTATTAATCTTTATCTCAAATTTGACATTATATATGAGTTGGAACACTCAAAATGCTCTATTTTATTTAATTATTCTTTATCAATACAAGATTTTTATGTAAATGTTTTAATATTTATGTGGAAAATTATCGACTGACTTTTTATGTATTTATTAATTATCTTCTTTTTTGTTTTTTTTTTCCTTTTTCCTTTTACTTTTACCCTAAATTAGTAGAACCACACATGAGCTTAATGATAACTCAAAAGGATGGGTCAAAATATGGAATAGTTTTAAAGGTGAAACTAACCCCATTAATAAAACCATATTATTTGAGATCTATATGTTGCATTCTAAGTAGGATGATTGTTCCACTTGAAGAGGTTGAGTGCAAGACAAAGTAACAATAGAGCCATCTTATTGGATGATTAAAAAAGAATAGTAAGCACTCTTTTAGAAACTAGGAATACCTCATAGTTAGTGGTGTAGCAAGTAAGAAAATTCCCAACAACTTCAACCTATATGAATCCTTTTTTCTTTCAACTTATGGGTTCTGAATTTATTATTTTCCCTCTTTTCATTTAATTTACTCCATTTATTATTAAAAACATCACCTTTATTCCTTACTTTACAAAATTGAATAATCAACATTACTCTTTCTGTTTAATTTACACAAGCTACTTTAATGATCTCTCATAAACATATATTAATTTCATGCTTTGTTGACTAATTAACTTTGTTAAAATCAATGAAAAATAATAATGTTGACTTGATTTTTAAAATTAAGAATTTTTAATTCTCTCTTATTTTATTTATCTTTTTCAAAGTTTGAAGTAATATTAATTACTCTTTTTATCAGTAATATTACACACACATATATATTAGAAATAAAATATGAAATCATCTAATTAATTTATTAAGATAAAAAATTATATTTCTCGATTTGTAAATAAAAATCTTATAAAATGAAAAACAAACGAGAGAGTAATAAATATACTAAATTGAAAAAGTTAAAGAAAAAAAGAAAAAATCAATTTAGTCTTAAATTAAATAGAAATAAAAATGTTTGGCATTAGGAAAAATATGGAAATAATTGCAAGGATTTACATTAGAAGTAAGTTAGTAATTAGGTATTTTCATATTTGAGTGTCCTTATTCATTTCCACATCAGAAGCTCTTAATTTAGTTTGGCATATGATTTTTTCCACATCAACCACTAGCTAGTGGATCTAGTCACCCTCACGTATGAATCTGCTTACTATTTCTAAATTTCAAGTAATCAAATTTCTAGATAACTTAATTAGCTGTTTTCAACTAATCAGTTCCAAAGTAGAAGTAAATGTCGTCACATAATTAATTCACCCTTTAATCCACATTGTTAAGCCACCCTTAGAGACTAACCAATATATTAAGAATAAACCAAATCATGTCATATTATAATTTTAAAGAATTAAATATATTTTTCATCCTATATTTTTTAAGTGAATATGTTTTTCATACGTGTAATAAAAAAATTATTAGAATGAATCGTTGTTAGTATTTCTTTATGTGGCAACAAAATGTTTTTCAGGATAGATTAAGAATGTTAAAATATTTTATTTTGACTCATCGCTAACATAGATGTAATGATATTATAATATAATTCACACCGTAAATTCGTTTGTTAAAAAAAAAACACGGATAAAGATCTATTCTAATAATATTTTTATTACAAGTACCTGAGAGGTTTAAAGTTTAGATTAAAGATAAAAACTAATTTCATATGTTATAATACATGGAAAAAAAACATATTTAATCCAATTTTAAAAGATTTTTTTTATAGGGAAAACAAAATTTGTAGTATTCCATTAATTTTTTTTATAACTTATAAAAAGATATAGAAATTTCAATGAATTATTTCATGTCACTTTTTGTAGGATATATAATACTATCCCTATCAAGCAGTTACACCTAAACCATGAAACTTTCATATACTATTTTTTTTAGTTGCTAAACTTTTGTTTTTTCTATTACATATAATTTTTTTCTTTTTGTTTTAGACATTAATATAAATTATTTGATATCCTTTTTTAGTGTTACGATATAGCAAATATAACTTTAAATCTATTGTTTAATACATCAATAGGAACAAGATGATGTTCAAACTATAATGTAGGAAGACATAAAGTTATAATTAATTACATATTAAAAATTGTATTGATTTTTATTTTTTTATCTATATTTTTTTTATTATATTGTATGGATCTCATAATTTTACATGATTTCTTGAAGTTTATGAAGCTTTTCGAATATTATCTATTTAAATATTTTAAATTTTTACTACATAAATATATTAAAATTTAGTCCCTAAAATTTTAAATAATATTTTTAACTCCATAAAATGATACATCTTACATATAGTCATTTTTTTTTTCAAACGAATCTCTCTCACAAACATTATATAGGTGGACATTTTCTTCTAACTTAAACTTTGTTGCATTCTAAAAAATAACAGATTGAACTCTAACCATTTTGGTTAAGTGATGTAAATTTTTCTGCCTTAATATAAGTGTATGAATTAAGTAAAAGTGATAATTATATTTAATGTATCTTAGACTTTAATTTATTTAATTATGTGTTTGAAATTTTGTGAGTAGTTGTAAATTTTATTTGAGGGTGAGAATATATTTAAGTACGATTATTAAATGGAACTGGACTTGTTTTGGACTTGAATAGAAAATAGATAGGATGAGAAGGGTGAGGTTATTAAAGAGTAGGGCTGCAAATAGAAATTTATCCAAGACTATAACAGATCATTTCTTCATTTTTCTTTTTTTCCTTAACTCTTCTTCTTTCTCTCAAAATCCATAAACTCAAATGTCCTCTCTCTTTCATTCCTTTCCCTAACTTCTATATCTGCACAAGAACATTACTTATGATAAAACTTGGTAAACTTCATTTTTTTCCTTTCCAAAATTTGATTTCATTTTTTTTTAATTCATGAATGGAAGAATTTTGTAGAGTAAGAAATTTCGAGTTTAACTTTTAGGGTGTTCTTTGGCTAGAGTTTTCATATTTAAAGTAATTTAGAGGTTCTCTAGGTGCTTTTGAGTCATCCTCTCTTTCTTGTTGTAATTCTTAAGAGTACAAGAAAAAGATTAAAGTAAAATAAACTATCTTCTTAATTTGAGGTAGATAAGTTAGCTTGCATGTGAAAAATTGAGAAGTGGTGAAGTGAACTTGTGTTGATGAGAGCTTTTCTACTGTATATCAATGACATTGTTTTTATTTTACGATACTTTGAATTTTTGTGTGAACCAACTTTTTTTATGTGAAGAATAAATATACAATTTCAAAATAGTTGTTGGATTTCTTGGATTAAATAGGACGTGTTGTTGATTTATGCCATTTAATTTGTTTTGTGACATATGAATAAGTTTTGGATACTATGGTATGAGAGCATATTGGATGAATTTATAAAAATACTTTAAATGTCGTTTTTTACATAAATAAGAAAAAAATGTTATGTTAACTTGATAATTCATAATTTGAATTAATGTTTATGAATGTCAAATTTTGGCAAATAGGAACATTCTCAAATTGATAAAGTTAGAAAGTTTTACTTAAATTAGTTGATGGAATGATACTATTGTGCTACAATTTTGGTTTTGAATGGTCATTAATTTGATTTTATATTTTAAAATGTTGGTACTGGGAATTGTAATTGGTTTGGGAACAATGTGATACAAGGACACAAAATGTGTCTAATTAGTCGTGAAGATAGCAAACATAAAAAATACACATGTAGTATTTTTATATAAAATTATGAATGTTAATTTTTTATATAAAATATCACATACTTTTTAAAAGTACACTCATAGACTATATCACAATACTTAAGGCAAAGGTAAATGTGAACTAAATTTTCAAACTTTTAAAACATGTCACACTTATGATAGGAGATTAATTACAACTATTTTACAAAAATTAATGCAAGAACTTATTTAAGGTTTATATCCTAATTTATATGATTTATATATCCTAATTTATATGATTTATATTATCATTAAAGTTAGGATATATTATTTCCTTAACAAGTTCATGTACATAATGTATTGCATTCACAATACTATCTCAAATATTTGATGACTTTTTACGGCAAGTGTACTGTGTGGTCAGAAGTAATAATTTGTTTGTAAGGACGGATATCGAACTCATAAAGAACAGTTGAATAATCAAGTAAAAAATTCACTAAATATAAAACAGAATTATAAAAGTTTTGTTGGGATTTGTTATGCTGACAAGGATTAACAAGAAAACAAGTCAAAGAGTTGTTGCTTTAATTGGAAAAATAGGGATTGAGTTTCATCTTTCTCACTCTTTTGTATATTGATTAGCATGACAATATTGTGCTTTTTGGATATTGATGTCCGTATAAAAATCATTTATATCGATTCCTCGCATATAAAATTATTAAGATGCTTCCTAAATATCGATTCCTTGCATATTTATAAAAACAATTTATCCTTAAGATAAGAAGTTGATAGGAAATAACATTTCAAATCTATTCCTATCATTCAAATATGTTAAGCATTATCGTTTAGGTTAGAACCTTAGAAGTACTTTCCAGTTAAATCTAAGATTCTAGATCATGGTAAACCAAGCATTACAAACAAAACAATAACACCAATAATCAATTAAGAACAAAATATCGTTTTTAAATATCACCTCAATACATAAGAGTTTGAACAGATTATTCCCAATCCCAAAGGGTAGAATTAGCCACACATGATGACTATTACACGCACGCAGGGAGAGCATGAAAAGAAGATCCATGATATTTCTCCTTGACGACTGTCTCCTCTAATGCTTCTCACACCTCCTATTCTCCCAATTAGGTACAATTCACTCAATGATGTTTTCCCCTCAATCTTACATACTAGGGTTGTGCCTCAAGCCCCCTATTTAACCTAATTTGTTTGGACTTAAGTTGATTCTCGCTCAAGCGAGTAAAATGTAAATGACCAATGTTGTTGAAGCAATCTCGCTCAAGCGAGAATGAGCTCCCTTGAGCAAGATGCTCTGATGCTGAGTTGGGCTTTTGTGAGCTTGGTGCGTGTCGGGGCCTTCCAACTTTCCCTTTTTAGCTTATATTATTCTCCTTTTTCCCAAACATCTCCTTTCTTCCATAAAATCCTGAAATTAACACAAAATTTGGGAATAAATCATTTTTATTCAAATAAAAATCACAAAATATGTAAAAAGGTATAAATTCATAAATTAGGGGTTATTTTAGCAATTAATACTCATAAATGCCTATATTTTAATATGAAATATTACTGAAATTTGACACTTATCAATATCCACACAACATATACCAATGTGATATACATTAATTATACATAACCTTGTCACAAATATTGATTTATATGCATTCAAAACTTGTCACATCACATGTACTCATTGATTTAAAACTCTCTCTCTCTCTCTCCTCTCTCTCTCTCTCACACGCACGCACACACACGCACGCACGCACACACTCACACACACACGCACACACACACACGCACACACACACACACACACACACACACACACCCACCCACACACACACCCACACCCACACCCACACACACATTTTGGGCCAAAGTAGAGTAGGGTGTAAATAGAAAAGAGAGTGGAGTGTAAAATAGTAAAAGAAGGGTGCAATAGAAATGTAGGCAAGGAAGGCATGTAGGTCCACATGTCCTCTCCTCAATGGAAAGGATTTTACTCCAATAAAGACATTCCACTACAAATGGAGAGGATTTGCACCAATAAGGAGGTGACACTTGTCACACTTTCATTTGAGAGGTTTTGAGAGACATTCTCCTATAAATTAGAGTCTCTTGTACATGTATTTTCAACTTTGATTTGAGTAATAAAATGTTGTCCAATTTGTGAGACACTTCTACTTGTTCAAAGTTCTTTCTAGAGTTGTCTTCTTGCTAGACAAATATTTAGACTCCTTCTAGTAGTGTTGACCCAACCTCACTTTAGAAACTAAGTGTTGGCCTAACCTCACTTAGATTTATCTCATAATTTTCATGTCCTCCAAAAATTTCTACAACTCTTCATGTTTCCGCAATATCATTCATCTTCCATAAAAGATATTCAAATCAAAACAATGAAGAAATGAAGATGCAAGCTAAGATTGCATCAGTTGATTGACATAAGTTTTTGAACAATGAGAGTTCTAAAAGAGAGAAAATTGCTCTAACAACTTTCTCGCTCAAGCCTTGAGTCATAAGTTGGATAAAGAACATTGTTGCTTGAGAAAAAAAATGCTAAGTACAAATAATTATTGCTCATCACCTAAGTATCGCTTAAGTGAAAACACAACGCTTTAGTAAAAATTGCAAAAATAAAATAAAATGCATAACACATCCAACTAACCAATTATAATCACCCTTAACATGTCTTAAACACTTAAAAAACAACATATATGAACCAATTCAAACTAAAAGTGACTATTGAAAACCATTAGTTAAATACTAAAACTTATGTAAAATCATTTAAAACATATTTCTAATAAATTCCTATTCAAGGATTTCTCAACATCAACTCAACATTAAATCATATTCCAACGCATCTAATTCAAAACTCAATTGAATAAATATAATCAATCAACTTCCATTACTTGGAAGTACCTTCTACGTAAAACAATTCTAAAATCCTATAAACATGCCAATTGAGCTGATGGAACTTCCAAAGGTTCAATCCTACCCACCAATATCTCCCCTTATCAGGTTAGTGTTATACCTCTATTTCATAATTGATTCCAATAGATGGTATATATAAAACTCCCAGATAATTAGAAAAGGAGAAAATATACAAAATCCATTATAGAAGAAATAAAAACTTACATTATCTTGATCTGCTTATAATTGTTTCTTCAATAGTGTAATCTAATTGTAAAAATAATACATTATCATAATCCAACTAGAGATTGTAGAGTATTCATATTTAAATAGATAAAGTTTAGACAAAATGAATAATGAATTAGTTTTAAACGTACTTATAAACCTTTTCAAAATACTTTTTTCATTCTTCGTTAATTTTAAAATCACATCTCTAATATAAATAAACTAAGTCTTACAAGTGATACCTTGGATATGTTTGAAGTTCTATTTTTTTTTTCATAATTTGTTCAATAGAATATTTTTTTTTTCACATTAAAGTTTCACTAGAAAGGATTAATAATTTCTTGATGATGATATTCATTCAATGGATTCATTTTTCGCCCAACACCTGATGAAATTTCACTCAACAGAGTATGTTAACTTAATGAATAATGTAGATGAATGTATTAGATGATGAAAAGTTGATAGATGTCACTATCACCTACTTTAGGGTGAAGAGTTACAAAAAATTAGATGGATGTGAAAGAAACTATCTTATCATACTTGAATCACTAAGATTGAAATTGAGGAATAGTTTGATAACTAGATACTTATTAATATATGATATACTAGTTTTAAATATTTGGTCTCTATATAGCTTTTTAGAAGTCGTCTAATGCTAAAAAAATTTCTAATTTATCCATCAAATATTATATAAAAATACAAATCCGTAAATAAATTTAATATTGTATATAAAATAATACAATAAATTTAATATAATGGTTATAAGTTTTATATAAACAATGAGACAACTTAAATTTGATTCATTCTAATAATATTATTCATTGTTTTTTTGTAACTATTATAATAATGGATTGAGATGTGAATACATGATAGTGTAGGTGTAGAAACTCAGGACAAAAAATAGTGGTATACATATCCTAGGTTTTTGAAAATTTTAAATTTATATATATATATATATATAATTATGTGGATATTTATTTATGTTTTTTTTTATTTCTAAGATAACTACAAGAAACATGGTCTCTCCCCAGTCCCTTATAGTCTTCAACTAAATTTCATGAGACTTTATCTTATGCCAAAAATATTATTTTAAAGTGTGAAAGCGCAATTACATTAAAGTTTGTGTACAAGTTTGATTAAACAATTACATATGGAGCTGCGAGCTTGTAGAGCGGCTCATTTAATGGTTTGTTGCGAGTTTAATATTTTCCTTTTACACCTCACTCACATTAAATGGTAGGAATTTAGTATCGTAATTATCCTTCAAGAAGTTTGAAACAATGACCCAGTTATAAGTTATGAACAAGACCAAACTTCTCATTCCACAAAAACCAAAAGGATAAGAAGGGGATTTGGGTTTACAAAGAATTCTACCACATAAAAGGAGACACAAAATTATGCTTAGAAGGTAAAATAAAGTTATTGCCACTCGAAGGATTAGACTCTCAAGAGAGCAAGAGAAACCAAGCAAGTTATCTTATTCTTTCAAAAAATTATAAATATTTTATTGATAAAAAAAGGTGAATAGGACACGTAAATTGAGAAAATATAAAATTATGTGTTGGAAATTCACATCGATTATAGATAAGACATTTCGTATGATATAAGTGGATGCAAACTGATACTAGGTCCACATCTTTGAGGCCCATCAGGAAAACAACAAAGCCCGCAAAGTTTAAAGTTTACATCTAGAAGCATTAACTGTCATATCTAAAGAAAAATCTTATAGTTATATATTTTTGTTAGTAGAGGAAACAATTGTCCTATGGTGATTGACTTACAATAATTTATGTGGTCTTTATAAGACAATTCTATGTAATAGAGAAGGAAAGAAAGTTAATTTTAATTTTACCCTTCTACACTTTTCCTTCCTTTTCAGTTTTTGGTGCCATAACCCTTCCCCCCCTAGAACACCGTAACAACTTGGTGCTTTTATTGACCTACCTCCATGCCTCCCAAACCATCCAAAGACCTAGAAGAAACACTTTAGACCATCATTGATAAATTAGCTACTTTGCAAACGCAATTCCATACCACCCAAGAACACCATGATAATTGCTACCTGGCTCTACAACAAACCATGGAAACCCAAACAAGACACCCTAACCAATATCCTCACTAGCATCTTCACTACCCTATTCGCTCAACACCACACCATTCCCCCTATTATAGATCCCACTTCTTCCATCGACCATTTCCCCATAGATGCTACAACCTCTCTTCCACCACCTCTATCAAACACTTCTCAAGCTAACGTTACTACCACCATTCCTCCCCCCATCACTCCTTCTCCTATACGCCCCCCTAAAATTCAGCTTTCTTTTTTTGATGGTACAGACCCATTAGATTGGCTATTTCAAGCAGATAAACTCACCTCCGCCCAACTCCAAGAGCGTAGAGCTACTAGCTTTTGCTACAATTGTGATGCAAAAAAATTTCCAGGTCACAAATGCAATTCTAGTCGTTTTCTACTATTGTTGAGTGAAGATACCACCCCAGAAAATCCTACTGATACCTCCACACACAATTTTTCCAACCTAAACCCCACCACTTTTTCCAACCCTGAAATAGACGACACCACTCATATTTCTCCTATCATTACAAGCCCTTTCCGGCACCCCTTCATACAATACTTTTAAACTTGAAGGTTTCCTTGGTCATCTTTCTATCACTATCCTTATAGACACCAGCAGTTCCCATAACATACTGCAACCCCGTCTAGCATAACACCTCTAATTGTGTACCATTCCTATCACACCCTTTTCAATCATGGTGGGAAATGGAGAACAAATACATTGTTCGTCTCTTTGTCCTAATGTTTCGGTTTTCATACAACACCATAATTTTTCTATTCCTTTCTACCTTATTCCAATTGAAGGCACTGATATGGTCATTGGAATGGACTGGCTACGCTCTTTGGGTCCTTTACAAGATTATTTTTCTATACCTCATATTTCCTTCAATCATAAGGGTTTTTCAATCACCCTCCACGACATCTACAAATTTCTCCACAACCATGCTTCTCCCAACCATATTTGCCAACTCTTACATAACAACATTGTAGCCTCTATTCATCTTACCTTCCAACCACACTACCCCACTGTTCATTACTCCAACTCTCCCCCTTCCCCCCCCATCCAGATATTACCCAGCTATTACAAAGGTACACCACAATTTTTTCACGTCCCCATGGCCTACCCCCTCACGACCCCACAACCATCACATTCCCCTCCTTCCCAGTCCTCCCCAGTTAATATCAAGCTATACCACTATCCACATGCTCATAAACACACTATGACATCCCTCATTCACGAAATGCTAACCGAAGGCATCATTCGTCCCAGCACCAGCCCATTCTCCTCTCCAGTCATCTTAATAAAAAAAATGGTACTTGGCATTTTTGCGTAGACTACAGAGCCCTAAATGCTATCACAATGAAGGATCATTTTCCTATTCCCACAATTGATGAGTTATTGGATGAATTAACCGTGGCTAAAGTGTTCATCAAACTAGATCTCCGCTTAGGGTATCATCAAATAAGAGTAGACCCTAAGGATTGCCATAAAACAATTTTTAGAACTTTTGATGGGCATTACAAATTTCTAGTTATGCCTTTTGGCCTCTCTAATGCACCCTCTACCTTTCAAGCAACCATGAATGACCTTCTAACACCACATATACGCCATTTTGTCCTAGTGTTTTTTTATGACATCCTTATTTATAGTCAGTTTATGCCCGAACACATCTAACACCTAACTCTCGTTCTACAGTTGTTGGAAAACAACAAATTCTTTGTATTTGGACCATCTTATTCAAGAAGGCACCGTCACCCCAAACATAGACAAAATACAGGTCATTCTACTTTGGCCCAAACCCACATCCTGTTAGAATGTATGGCTTTAAACTAGAGGGGGGGGGGGGGTGAATGGTTTAAAGAGGGTTTTCGCAAACTTTTAAGTCTAGAATGAAATCACTTCGAGAAAACTTGATTCAGAATTCAGTTTGCCAAAAACACAAAGCAATTTAGCACAACACCAGAAAAACAATCGGTTGTTTCGCAGAAACAATCGGTTGTTTATACCAGTTCACAATATAAACTGAATTTAAAGAGTTCAAGGGATAGAGAGATTGTACACACAAAGTTATACTAGTTCACTTTTAAACTAAGAGCTACATCCAGTCTTCCCAGAAACCACTGGGGAATCCACTAAGCAATCAACCATAGATTACTTACAACACCACCAAAGAAGTGACCTTGATCCCCTCAAGACACACACTTCCTTTGGCTCAGCACAAACACCACTAAGAATGCTGATCTTGACAACCTCAAGAACACACAACACTTCTCAGCTTTACACACAGAGTTTCTTCAAAGTACAAAGGATTACACTTGTTATAGAAAAGATCTGAAATCAATACAAGATGAAATTCCTATTCCACACTCTCTTGATCCAAGCAATCTCAAAAGCAAACTTCAACCCTTCAAAAGCCAAATCTATGAAAAACTCAAATTTGTTTTTCTTTTGATTAAAACTAAGTTCTTGTTTGTTACATAAACATAACAAACTATTTATTGCTTTCAAAGACTGGTCAAAGCATTTAAAACTAGAGCGTAATCAGTTATAAAATCATTTAATGCTCATTCAAAAGCACAAAACAGTTTTCTATTATGGTCCCAAAACAAACAATCGGTTGAATGCTCGAATCAATCGGTTGTTTTGGTTTGACAGCAAGTCAACCATCAAAAACAATTTTCAACCTTTCTAAAAACACCTTAAGTATAAAATAATCGGTTATTTCGACAAAACAATAGGTTGTTTTTCACTTAGTTTTGAAAAACACTTTCAATTAAAAGGTTTAAGAATGCTTAAGCTTTGGATTCAATTAAGAGTGGATTTACACACAAAATCTACCCCAGATCCTATTCTAAAACATCTCTGCAACAGCAAGCACAACCAGCCTTCCATCAAACTTCAAAGGGTTTGGATTCTTCAAAGCTTGAACACACTTAATTCAACAATCTTCCCCTATTTGGTGAAGACAAATCCCTGGTTGCTTGTGTTGGATATGATTGAATCTGAAGCAGTTCCTGCAAAAACAACATATATACAATCTAATGCTTCCTACAACAACAGGTTAGATTTTCACATGTTGAAAACAATATTCCAGACAAACAATCGGTTGTTTCTATCAGCAGAAGCAAAAACAGTTTTAAAATCAGAGATTTCAGCAGTTTTAAACAATTCCAGAGAGAGATACACAAGAACCAATCAATTCTCCCCCTATTTGTCTTCACAAATAGACTCTTTACAGGTATTAAAACAGATTTAGGAAAGATTTTGAAGGTCAAGGATACCTAACTCATTTCTCAAAAAGAAGAACCTCTCTTTTGGTAAAGGTTTTGTGAAGATATCAGCTAGCTGCAGTTTTGTCTCAACAAACTTCATTTCACAGTCCCCATTGCTCACATGATCCCTGATGAAATGATGGCGTATCTCAATATGCTTAGGTCTTGAGTGCTGAATCTGATTTTTGGTAAGATTGATAGCACTTGTATTGTCACACATAAAAGGGACCTTGCTGATTTGCAATCCAAAGTCTGCAAGTTGTTGTTTGAGCCATAGGATTTGTGCACAACAGCTTCCAACAGCTATGTACTTAGCCTCAACAGTAGAGAGGGACACACATGCTTGCTTCTTGCTATGCCATGAGATGAAGCTTGAACCAAGAAGATGGCAAGTGCCACTTGTGCTTTTCCTATCTAGCTTGCATCCTGCAAAATCAGAATCTGAATAGCCAATTAAATGAATGGGAGAGTGAGAAGGATACCATAACCCAACAGTTGATGTTCCTTTGAGATATTTCAGAATTCTCTTTGCAGCTTTGAAGTGTGACTCTTTCGGATTTGCTTGATATCTTGCACAAAGACATACCGCAAACATGATGTCCAGTCTACGTGCGTGGCGTGATAAGGAATCCTAGAAAAGATCGATTGAGACTCCCTCCCCGGTCCCACTTGCTGTTAGATAGAGCAAAGAGCCAATCAAACCTCTGTATTTAGTTTGATCTACCTCTTTTCCAGCAGTATCTGCATCCATGTAGCAGCTTAATGACATAGGTGTGCTTGCTTCCTTGCAACTCTCCATTTCAAATTTCTTGAGAATCTCTTTACAATACTTTGATTGGCATAGAAAGATTCCATCCTTTGTTTGCTTAACCTGCAATCCAAGAAAGAAAGACAATTCTCCCATCATAGACATTTCAAACTCACCTTTCATAGCAACCACAAATTCTTCACACAGACTATCTTGTGTAGCACCAAAGATGATGTCATAAACATAGATTTGCACAAGGATAATTTCAGAATTTGACTTTTTGTTGAAGAGAGTCTTGTCAATCATTCCTCTTTCATAGCCATGAGACAACAAGAAGTTGCTAAGCCTTTCATACCACTGCCTTGGAGCTTGCTTTAGCCCATACAAAGCCTTTTTCAGCTTGAAGACATGATTGGGATATTGGTGATCTTCAAAGCCCGGTGGTTGATCCACATACACTTCCTCATTGATGTAGCCATTTTAAAAGGCACTCTTGACATCCATTTGAAAGAGTTTAAAACCACTCATACATACAAAAGCCAGCAGCAACCTCACAACTTTCAATCTTGCAACAGGAGCAAAGGTTTCACCATAATCAATTCCTTCCTCTTGATTGTAGCCTTTGGCAACTAGCCTTGCTTTGTTCCTTGTAATCACACCATCCTCATCCAGTTTGTTTCTGAACACCCACTTCGAACCAATGATGTTCATCTTAGCTGTTTTAGGGACAAGAAACCATACCTCATTCCTTGCAAACTGATTTAGCTCTTCATGCATAGCTTCAACCCACTTTTCATCCTTGAGAGCTTCATCAATTGACTTTGGTTCAATTTGAGAGACAAAAGCAGTGTGCCTGCAGAAGTTTGAGATGGAGCTACGTGTTGAGACACCTTCCTTTATCTGCCCAATGATGTTCTCCACTGACAGATCTCTAGGAATACTCTATTCTTTGGGCAACTCACTCTGCTGCAGAATTTCAATCGGTTGTTTCGAGGAATCAACCGGTTGTTTTTCAGCACAGATGTCCAGCTTCTCTATGTTGAACCAAATGGTGTTCATGTTTTGAAGAATCCAAATTCTTTGAAGGATGTTGAAGCCTCTACTATGCTTGACGTTGTTGTGCTGGTTTAAGCTTTGTTCTGGGGTAGTTTATATGTTGTAATCCACCCTGTGATTAAATCTAAAGCATTAGCATTCTCAATCTTTGTGAAAGAAAAATGTTTTCAAACTAAGTTAAAACAACCGATTGTTTTGTTGAAACAACCGATTGTTTATACTTAGGTGTTTTGAGAAAAAGATTGAAAACTGTTTTGAATGGTTGAACTGTTAAATACCAAAACAACCGATTGATTTGAGGAAACAACCGATTGTTTGTTTTGGGACCATAACAGAAAAACTGTTTTCTTTGGCTGAGCTTTAAATGTTTTAACTACTTACGCTCCAATCATTAAATGCTTTGACCAATCTTTTAATGCAATTTAAGAGTTTGTTAAGATTTGATAACAAACTACATCTTTGAATAAATTCAGAAAAACAGATTTGACAATTAAGGATCTTTGACAAAGTTTTTCAAGAGAGTTTTTCAAAGTGCTGAGATTGCTAAGAGTTTGTGGTTAATCAAAGTGTTGGAATAGGATTCTGCTTGTATTGATTTCAGATTATCTTCTGTAACAAGTGTAATCCTTGTACTCTGTTGAACAATTCGTTTCTGTGTTTGCTGAGATTGGCTGTGTGTTCTTGAGGTGTTCAAGATCAGCAATCTTAGTGTTGGCCAAGGAGAGTGTGTTTCTTGAGGTGTTCAAGGTCATTCTCTTGGTTGTTGTGTAAGTGATCAAGTGGTGATTGCTTAGTGGATATCCTCAGGGTTTCTGAGAAGACTGGATGTAGCTCTGGTTTGGAGTGAACCAGTATAAACAACTGTGTACAATCTTTCTATCTCTAACTCTTTAAATTCAGTTTATTTGTTGTTTGCTGGTCTAAACAACCGATTGTTTCTACGAAACAACCGATTGTTTTTCTGGTACGATAACTTTTGCTTGCTGTTTTGGTTAACTGAATTGCTGAATCAATTGGTTCCTGAGATAAATTCATTCTAGTTTTGAAAAGTTTGCGAAAACCCTCTTTAAATAATTCACCTCCCTCTAGTTTAAAGCCATCTTTTCTAACACTCTAAACTGATGTTCTACTCATCCTCTTCAACACTATTCTTCGAGATTTAAATGCTTTTGCGATCCACTTCATCAAAGACAACATGAACAGACTCTTCTACAGTCATTAGCCTCTTGTTGTAGATTCTGTATGCATGACTTGTTAGAGAATAGCCTATGAAGATACCATGATCAACTTTTTCATCAAACTTCCCTAGGTTTTCCTTTCCATTGTTGAGAACAAGACAACTGCAACCGAAAACTCTGAGATGATTGATGTTTGGCTTCCTTCCATTGAAGAGTTCATAAGGAGTCTTCTTTAGAATTGGCCTAATTAGCACTCTATTCATCACATAGCAAGAGGTGCTAATTGCATCAGCCCAAAAATACTTAGGTAGAGAAGATTCACTTAGCATTGTTCTAGCTAGTTCTTCAAGAGACTTGTTCTTCCTCTCCACCACACCATTCTGCTGTGGAGTTCTTGGAGCTGAAAAATTGTGCAGAATTCCCATCTTTTCACAAAACTTGTTGAACTTTTCATTTTGGAATTCACCTCCATGATCACTTCTTATTGAGCCTATGTTGCTGTTCTTTGTATTTTGCAATATTCTAGAAAGCTTCTTGAATGCAGAGAAGGCATCACTTTTTGATTCCAAGAAGAGAGTCCAATTGAACCTAGAAAAATTCATCCACAATAACAAGAGTATAGTAGTTTCCACCAAGGCTCATGGTTCTTGAAGGTCCAAAAAGATCCATGTGAAGTAGCTCAAGAGGTTTTAAAGAAGAAACAACATTTTTTATTTTAAAAGAGTTTTTCACTTGTTTCCCCTTTTGGCAAGCTTCACAGATATGGTCCTTCTCAAACTTGAGCTTTGGCAGCCCAATCACAAGATCTTTAGAAATCAACTTGTTCAAGTGATTCATGTGAATGTGAGCAATTCTTCTATGCCAAAGCCAAGACTCATCATGCTTGGATAGAAGACAACCAATTGAACAAGGTGAAGAGATATCTAAAAGATAAACATTATTGATTCTCTTACCAATCAACATTACCTCGTTTGTGTTGGGAAGACAAATTTCACAGGAGTTTGTTTTGAAGATAACCTGATATCCTTTGTCACACAATTGACTAATGCTTAGCAGATTCTGCTTTAATCCTTCTACATAGAGAACATCATGAATGACCAAGATATCTTTGTCTCCTATGGATCCTCTCCTAAGAATCCTCCCCTTGTTGTTGTCCCCAGGTAACGTGCCCTTCTTCACTTAGTTTTGAAAAACACTTTCAATTAAAAGATTTAAGAATGCTTAAGCTTTGGATTCAATCAAGAGTAGATTTACACACAAAATCTACCCCAGATCCTATTCTAAAACATCTCTGCAATAGCAAGCACAACCAGCCTTCCATCAAACTTCAAAGGGTTTGGATTCTTCAAAACTTGAACATACTTGATTCAACACATCCCTCACCACTCTTCGTGCATTTTTTGGCATTACGAGATTTTATAGAAAACTCATTCACCGATATGCCACTCTTGCCTCTCCATTCACGGATTTACTAAGATTGTCGAAGTTATGGACTACAACGGCTCAAGAGGCCTTTGTACAATTAAAAAAAATTCTAACTACGGTGCCAATGCTACATCTTTCGGATTTTTCTATGCCCTTTGTCGTTGAAACAGATGCGTCGAACGTTGCCATTGGTGCAATGCTATTTCAAGAAGGTCATCCTCTTGCGATTTTCAGCAAAAAGCTCTGTCAAAAGATGCAAAATAGTGCAGTTTATGTTCGAGAAATGCTAGCCACTACAGAGGCATTAAAAAAATTACGTCACTATCTTATTGGAACACATTTCAAAATCCTAACCGATCAATAGAGCTTGAAGGGATTACTTACCAATTCTTGCCACACGCCTGAGCAAAAAAAAAAATGGGCCACCAAACTCTTGGGTACAGTTTCAAAATCATATACCGCATTGGACGCTACAATCAAGCTGCTGATTTTCTATCCAGACCATCATCATCTCTCATTTTTTGCAGAGTCTTCACCAATTCCCAACATTCTCACAAACTTATACAATTATTACGCATTAGAAGAGGGAATAAAAGAAGTGCAACAATTAATTTCATCACCTACCTCGGCATACCATCTTCAACGAGGTCTCCTTTACCATCGCCAACGCCTTTATTTGCCAGCCATGGGTGCCCTTCGGTCTACAATGTTGAATGAATTTCACGCCACTCCATCAGCAGGTCACTTGGGTCTCAAAGCTACCATGGCACGACTAGCAACATCCTTCTACTGGCCCGGAATGTAGTGTGATACAAAAACATACATCCAAGAGTGTCTTCCTTGTCAATAAAACAAGCCTTGTAATAAAAAACCATTAGGACTACTCCTACCAATACCCATACCAGCTAAGCTTTGGGAAGAATTAACCACAAATTTTATCAACCACTTACGTTCACCTTTTGGCCACACCGTCTTATGGGTAGTCTGTGATAGATTGTCCAAATATGTCCATTTCATTGCCCTACCCACCTCCTTCAATGCCACCCAGTTAGCTAATATTTTTATTTATTGAGATGTGCAGGTTGTATGGAGTTCCAAAGTCTATCATTTCTGATCGGGATTCTCTGTTCCTTAGCAATTTCTGGAAAGAACTGTTTCACCTACAAGGCACAAAATTAAAATTTAGCATAACTTACCATCCACAAACTGATGGTCAAATAGAAGTTATCAATATGAGTGTATAAATATACCTGAGATGTTTTACCAATGACAATCCGCAAACTTGGTACAAATTTTTGCATCTAGCAGAGTTTTGGTACAACTCATCATATCACTCCGCCATCAAAACCATTCATTTCCAGGCTCTATAAGGACAACCTCCATCAACAATTCCCGACTACGTTCCAAGAACAACCACAAAGTTCACCCTTGACACCACGCTCCACGAACGTACCCAGATGCTCCAACAGTTGAAAGCTACCCTCGCGAAAACACAACAACGCATGACACTCACAACAAACAAGACTCGTCGCCAGCACACTTTCAACGTCAGCGATTGGGTTCTCCTCTATCGCCAAGCTTACTGCCAAACGTATCTTTTCGAAATGGGTCACAACAAGCTCTCCCGAAAATTCTATGGTCCTTACCCTTATAAGCCACTGCATCGACGAGGTTGCCTATGAACTCCTCCTTCCATCCTCCTCCAAAATCCACTTTGTCTTCCACATCTCTTTGCTTAAACCCTATCACGGCCTAAACCACCCCCTTCCTTCCATTTTCCCCAAGAGGACGACGCCCCCTCGTCCATCTCCCGCACACTCCCAACCCTTTTTCCTAACTCAACGAACACTACTTCTCAGTCCACACTTTCAAACCAACTTGTAATATCAAACCCAACTCAAAACACTTTAGTTACGACCACATTTCCACCATCAACGACTCATATTAAACCGCACAGCCATTCCATCAGCATTCAACCACTTGGACCTGCACCCTAATTATTACCACCCACTTTCCCTAATTTTTCACTACCCCATCACCCTTATTAATAACCCCAACCGTGCCTAATCCTTCAACTACACCCACCCCTTCATTATTACCATTAGCAGCCACTAAGTTTTCACCTACCTCATTAGTAACGCCAACTGCCCCCAACTTTACACCTACCTCATTAATAACACCAACTATCCCCACTTTCTCACCTACTCCCACCTGCTAGACCCTTCCTTTTACAAGTCATTCACAAGAGCCCAAATATTGCAATTCCACTCCCGGTCCAACTAATGTCCTACACACAATTCCTACGACCCAGTTCTCCTACCCCGGAGCCCAACATTCAATTCCTTTTGTTTCACTTCCATTTAACCCCACTTACCTAATTCCTACCAACCTTGAGTACAAGGTTGTTTCCCAGGAGGAGGCAATTGATACTAGGCCCACATCTTCAAGGCCCATCAGGAAAACAACAAAGTCCGCAAAGTTTAAAGATTACATCTAGAAGCATTAGTTGTCATATCTAAGAGAAAATCTTATGGTTATATCTTTCTGTTAGTAGAGGAAACAACTGTCCTATAAGGATTGACTTACAATAATTTTTGTGGTCTTTATAAGACAATTCTATGTAATAGAGAAGGGAAGAAAGTTAATTTTAATTTTATCATTCTAGACTTTTCCTTCCTTTTCAGTTTTTGGTGCCCTAACCCTTCCTCCCCTAGAACACCATAACACAAACTTTACCTTATAAGTTGGTTTTATAAGGTTGAGTTACTCTTAAGTTCACCTTTTAACATGGTATCAAAGCAATTTACAACATATCTTAGTAAGAGTTTGTTGGGCTTATCAGGCCACCCACTATAGGGTCGTTATTGGATCATCCATAATATATAGTCTCACGCACGAGTTGGAGGTTCTCGACGTGAGGGGAGTGTATTGGAGATCCCACACCGACTAGAGATAAGGACATTACATAGTGTATAAGTGGGTAGGGATGACAATGCGGGTTGGCTTGCCCCACACAAGGAATACAGACTCATGTCACTGACCCGCTCCGCATGGTAGTCCACGGGCCTATGGGCCGGCCCGCATAAGGAAAACATTTTTTTAGAAAAAAATAAAATTTCATTAATTATAAAAAATTATTTCTCGTATTGAAAAATTAAAATTTTATCCATGTTTCAATTCATTCAATTAAGATAAAAAAAATGAATTTAAGTATGAGGGTTGTTAGAAGGCTTGATTAAAAATAATTAAAGTTTTGTTTTACATCTATGTGAATTTATCAGAATATCTTATCAAAGTTTTTTTACAAAATATTTTAATGAAGATGACTAACTTTTGAAGGAGTATCTTGTTGAAATCTCTTCTTTATATTATATTTTTTATTAACAAATTTTAAATAGAAGACTTTACTTAAAATTAAATCAATTGTCACTCTTAATATTAACTCGTTTAGATGATTAAAATAAAACATTTCTTTTTTAGTACATTAAATTTAATTTTTTTAAAATAAAATAAAAGTTACACTACAATAATGAATGAGTGAGATATGATTTTTTTGCAGAAAAATAATATAATTATATTTTCTATTTATGCGGGGCAGCAGGCCAACCCGCCTGTCTCGCTGTTGGCTCGTGTGGGCTGCAGGTTATGCGGATTGGGTTAAGTAGGTCAACATGTTAGATTAGTGAGTCCGCCTCACGCTTTTTGATAGCGGGCTACGAGTTCACTCAATTTTGTCATCCTTATAAGTGAGTGCAAACATCATCTTATAAACCGGTTTTATAAGTGTACTGGTAGGCTAAAACCGAGAGGTTAAGCCGAGAGCTAAATACTAAACATAACCGAGAGGTTATACACAAGTGTTGTGCTGATAAGCTTTAGCCGAAAGCTAGATACTACACATAACCGAGAGGTTATACAATAAAAGAATAAAACAAAATATAAATATTATTATAATAAGGCCAAATAAGATAGAAACCTGCATTAGGGGGTGCGTAAATAATAAAATGGTGTGGAAAGAAAGTCCAAAGGTAAAGTGGAAAGCCCATTAAAGAAATCCTATAAATAGGAGGTTAACGTAAGAAAAAAGGTAAGAGTGATTTTTATCTGAAAAATGTTAAACTATTTCTGACTTTGGCATCGGAGCGACTTGCAGGTACACCCCCCCAATCTCTGTGAAGGAGAAGCCGAGAGTACCCGTCGAAAGGAGAAACCGAGAGTACCCACCGAGAGAAGAAGCCGAGAGCAGCCAGCGTGAGGAGAAGCCGAGAACAGCCAGCGTGAGGAGAAGTCGAGAGCATCTACCTTAAGGAAAAGCCCAAAGTATCCAGCCCAAGAGGAAACCGAGAGAGTCCAGCCCAAGATCGAAAGATTTATATAAGAGATAATCTTGTCAACCTGATTCTAGTGTTCTTGGTCCCTGTTGTAAGAACATTTTGGCGCCCACCGTGGGACCAAGAAATAGTTGAAAAAGGTAGAAGACAAGATGAATCAAAGAGAAGAACAAGGAGGAGAGCAGGCAGATAATGTTAGCATGCCAATGACAATGTTGATACAGCTACAGAAAGAGTTTGAGATGTTAAAAAAGAGTAATGAAGAAGAGCTAAGTGTGCTAAGAGCCGAAAAGGCACGCATGAGGAGAAAGTTACAAGAAGAGACAGTTTTAAACTCATCCTTTGAAACCGTTCAGCTGAGAGCACAAGTGAATGAGAGGATTCATCATAATGAGAGTTCCCAAACAAAAAGAAGATTGCTAGAAGATTCTGAAGTTTTCGCAGGGGCATCTTCAAGAAAACATCCCTTCTATGACGTTATAGTTGATACTCCACTACCTGATAATTGGAAAAATCTGACTATTGACAAATATGACGGAAGCACAGACCCTGACGAACATATCGCAATATACACCACACAAATTAGTTTATATACATGGAACAATGCTGTTATGATGCAGGGTGTTCCCTACGACGTTGAGAGGTGCAACATTGAGTTGGTTCACACGTCTCCCACCCTTAAGTGTAGACTATTTTGATACATTGGTGGAAAAGTTTGGTGCTCAGTTTGCAACCAGTCGTCCTCATCATCTAACCTCGATTGCCTTGGTAAACATAAGACAAGAGAAAGGAGAGTCGTTGAGGATGTTCATGGAACGCTTTGGAAGAGTTGCCCTGGGAATTCGAAATCTCAGCCCAGAGGTTACCATGCATCATATGATAACAGCGTTGAAACCAAGACCATTTGCTGACAGTCTTTGCAAGAAACCTGCGACCAATTTGGATGAGTTAAGACAGCGAGCATCGAAATTCATGCAAATGGAAGAACTGAGAGAGTTTCGAAATCAGGTAAGGATTGATGGATGTGAAAAGAAGGTGATAGAAAGAGAGAGTGGACCTATGGCTAGAAGAGCTAGAGAAGAATTTAGAAGCCGAAAGTTCCAGCAATACACACCCTTGAATACAAACAGAACAAGAGTCCTACAAGAAGCCATGGCGGCAGAGATAATACCACCACCTAGAAAAGCGAGAACACCGGAAATGGCATACCACACTAAACACTGTGAATATCATAAAAATCATGGTCATCATACAGAGAAATGTATTGGGTTGAAAGATAGGATAGAGGAATTAATTCAAGCAGGGCAGTTGAAACGTTTTGTTCGAGGAGGAAATACAAGACTGAGGTTAAGTCCGGAGAGAGGATTGAGAGGGAGTGAGATAGGAGAGAGAAGGGTGGAGAGATTTGAAAGAAGAGAAAATAAAAGAGTAGAAAAGAGAGATGATAGAAGAGGTGGGAGGCTGAAAGGAAGAAATGATAGAACTTATCAAAATACGCAGTCAGTAAGGCGAAGTAGGGAGCGAAGTTTGGGGAGGCCTGTCAGGGGGTTTATAAACACAATTTCAGGTGGTTTCTCTGGAAAGGAATCCTCATCAGCAAGGAAACAACATTGGAGAAGTATCAGAACCATTAATCATATTTTCAAAAGAAGAACTTTGCCACCAATGCTTTTTACAGATGAAGATTTTCAAGAAATTGATCCTGATCACGACGACCCTATGGTGATAACAGTAGAAATAGCCGAATATGCCGTCATGAAAACCTTGGTTGATCAGGGGAGTTCAGTTGATATTTTATTTTGGGATACTTTCAAAAGGTTGCATCTAAGAGAAGAAGATATTGTACCTTTCCGAGAACAAATCATTGGTTTCTCGGGGGAGAGAGTTAGCACAAAATGATATGTTGATTTGATGACCACATTTGGAAGAGGCAGTAAAACTAAAAAGATTAAAATCAGATACTTGGTGGTGGATGCTTCTACATCATATAATGTGTTGTTGGGGGGGGGATCTTCTTTGAACAAGTTGGGGGCAATAGTTTCAACACCACACTTAGCCATGAAATTTCCAACAGAGAAGGGGGAGATAGCAACGGTCTATGTCAATCAAACAGATGCTCGAGAGTGTTATGCAGCAGGTTTGAAGATGAATTTGAAAGCAAACAAAGATACTGAAAGAATGGTGGCAATGGCAGATTTGGACCCAAGATTAAATGACGAAAGGTTAGAACCGAAAGAAGAGACCACAACTGTGGTATTGGGCCGGGACGAGAAGCAATGCACTTATGTAAGTGGAAGTTTGCCCGAAGAATTATTGAACAAACTCATCACAGTGTTACGTAACAATAAAGACTTATTTGCTTGGAAACCATCTGATATACCTGGAATTGATTCGAAGGTAATTTGTCACAAATTGTCTGTGTGTCGAGAAGCGAGACCGGTATCTCAAAAACGAAGAAAGTTGGGTGAAGAAAGGTGAAAGGCAGCAATTGAAGAAACTGAGAAGTTGATGCAAGCTGGTTTCATTAAAGAAGCCCAGTACACGACATGGTTATCCAATGTGGTACTTGTCAAGAAACCGAATGGAAAATGGAGAATGTGTACAGACTATACAGACCTGAATAAAGCTTGCTCGAAAGATACATATCCATTACCCAACATAGACCGATTGGTGGATGGGGCGTCTGGACAAGAGATGATGAGCTTTTTCGATGCTTATTCAGGGTATAACCAAATACAAATGTATGAACCGGATGTTCCAAAAACAGCTTTCACCATAGATACTGCAAATTATTGTTATAAAGTCATGGCTTTCGGTTTGAAGAATGCTGGAGCAACATATCAAAGATTGATGGACAAGGTGTTCAAAGATCAAATTGGAAAGAACATGGAAGTGTATGTTGATGATATGGTTGTGAAATCAGGAGAGGTAGAAAAACATTTGGGAGACCTTGAGGAAGTGTTTGCACGCATAAGAAAGTACAATATACGTCTCAATCCAGAAAAGTGCGTTTTCGGCGTCAAAGGTGGAAATTTTTTGGGCTTTATGCTAACCAACAGGGGAATTGAGGCAAATCCTGATAAATGCGAAGCAATAATGAAGATGGGAAGTCTAAAAAACTTGAAGGAAGTGCAAAGACTAGTGGGAAAGCTAAACTCATTGTCAAGATTTTTACCAATATTGGCTGAAAAAACTAAACCGATAGTAAACTTGTTAAAAAAATCCGAAACCTTTGAGTGGAGTGAAAAGTGTGAGCAAGCCTTTTCTCAAATCAAAAGTATGGTAGCTGAACCACCAATCTTAGTTAAACCTGTGTCAACCCAACCCGTCATAGTATACTTAGCAACTTCAAATGAAGCCATAGGAGCAACATTAATCCAAGAGAACCCGGAGCAAAAACCAGTATATTTTGTAAGTAGATCCCTCAAAAATGCCGAAACCAGATACCCCAAGGTTGAAAAAGTTGCCTTAACTCTGGTGTACGCCGCAAGACGTCTTCGGCCATATTTTCAGAATCATCAAATAATTGTGAGGACAGATTATCCAATATCTAAAATTTTGAGAAAACCAGAACTTGCAGGTACAATGGTGACATGGTCAATGGACCTTTCAGAATATGGAATCAAATATGAACCAAGAGGACCAATCAAAGCCCAATCCCTTGCGGATTTCATCATCCAGATGCCGACAACAACACAACAGGAACAATGGACATTATATGTAGATGGCGCGTCAAGCAAAAAAGGGAACGGAGCAGGGATAGTACTTGAAGGACCAGACAACTTCCAAATAGAGATGGCATTGAGATTCGAGTTCAGAACATCCAACAACCAAGCCGAATACGAAGCTCTTGTTGCAGGATTATTATTGGCCAGAGACATGGGAGTCGAAAATGTCATTTGCAAAAGTGACTCTCAACTCTTAGTGGGACAGGTACGAGGAGATTATTAGGTAAAAAATCCATTATTGATGCAATATTATCATAAGGTATTAAATATTATGCAATGTTTCAATAAGGCCGAAATAAAATATATTCCGAGAGAATTGAATATGAAAGCAGATTCATTATCCAAATTAGCAAGTCAACAACGACAACTACAACATAACTCAGTCATACAACAAACCCTCAGTCATCCGACAATTGGTTTAGAGGAATGCTTCAATATTGCAACATCAAAGGATGAATGGATAAAAACATATATAGAAGTGATAAAGAACCAAGAGCAAGGTGTTGAACCGGATACAAAAATGACAAAAAAAGTAGCTAGTTTTGTCTTAATTGGAGATGAACTCTACAAAAGAGGACATTCAATGCCTTTGTTAAAATGTCTCTCAAAAGAGCAAGCTCAGTATGTAGTGAAAGAACTTCATGAAGGAATTTGTGGATTACACTGTGGAGCTCGGACAATGGCAACAAAAGTTTGCAGAGCCGGATATTACTGGCCAACACTCCGAAAAGATTGCGAAATCTATGTTAAAACATGCAAGAAATGTCAAAAGTTTGGAAGTTTAAATCATATACCAGCACAAGAGTTGCAAGGAATTGTTTCTCCATGGTCATTTGCAAAGTGGGGAATTGATATACTTGGTCCATTTCCACTTGGACGAGGACAAACTAAGTTCGTGATAGTAGCCATAGACTACTTCACAAAATGGATAGAAGCAGAAGCATTGACTAAGATAACAACTTAGCAAGTTCAAACGTTTGTACGGAAAAATATAATATGTCGATTTGGAATCCCACACACCATTATAACTGACAATGGCTGACAATTCATTGACAAAAAACTTATGGAATTTTATGCAGATTTGGGAATCAAGTCAACAAGGACTTCAGTTGAACATCCACAAACGAATGGACAGGCGGAAGCTGCAAACAAAGTTATCCTTGGACAGTTAAAGAAGAGGTTAGGAAGCGCCAAAGGTTTGTGGGCAGAGAAGTTGCCAGAGATATTATGGGAATATAGGTGCACACCACAAACTTCAACTGGTGAAACACCATTCAACCTCACGTACGGAACCGATGCAATGCTACCTGTAGAAGTAAATGAACCAACACTACGAAGGCAAATAGAAGACTGGAATATTAACAATGAATGTTTGAGGACCGATCTTGATCTTATTGAAGAACTTAGAGAGCGAGCAAAAATAAAAGAGGCAGCAGTAAAGAGAAGAGCGATGAAGAGGTTCAATGCGAAAGTAAAATTAAGAGACTTTAAAGAGGGGGATTTGGTATGGAGAATGCGAACTGATGCACGAAAAGATCCGCGACATGGAAAGCTAGCATCTAACTAGGAAGGTCCGTTCAGGGTACTAGAAAATCTGCAAAATGGAGCTTATAGATTAGAAACTTTGGAAGAAAAAGTAATACCAAAAACATGGAATGCAAGTCATTTAAAGTTTTATTTTAGTTAAAGTAGAAGATATAAAAAGAAGACTTTGTGTACATACTTATCAATCAATGAAGAAGAAGTATTATCAAGTAACAATTTATCTCGTTCACTTTCATTTATTCGGTCTTGGATGATTTCACTCCAGGTGAAAACCCACCCGAAAAAGCATCTACTTATAATACCTTTGGTCTTGGATGATTTCACTCCAGGTGATAATCCACCCGAAAAAGCATCTACTTATAATACCTTCGGTCTTGGATGATTTCACTCCAGGTGAAAACCCACCCGAAAAAACATTTACTTATAATACCTTCGGTCTTGGATGATTTCATTCCAGGTGAAAACCCACCCGAAGAACACATACTTATATTACTTTCGGTCTTGGATGCTTTCACTTCAAGTGAAATTCCTCCCGAAAGAATATCTCGCGACCAAAAATAATTGTCCAATAGTGATGCGCGAAAAAACAAATAGCAAATGATTGCTACATCGAATAAATTAGACTAAGACATACTTTACAATATAATAAGCCGAATATTAAAGCCGAAAACGTGAGATAAAAATATCTTCGACTGAAAGAATAAATCAAAATCTAAATCACGGAAGTTGTTTTATTTTGGTTAAACTCAAAATCAATACTAAAACCGAGAGGTGACATTTGCATTAGGTTGTCTAAACTACATCTTCCATCCATATTTATCGCTGTTAAAATTATCAACTAATAAACCATTAGGTTACATTAAAATATTCTATATAACTTGATATTATATATTCACAATTCGAAAGTTACAAAGGTAGTCTCAATGTTTTAAAGTTATAAAAACCGGAAGGTACTCAGTGCTTTAAAGTTAAAAAAACCGAAAGGTAGTCTTATTTTAAGGTTATTGAAATTGAGAAGTATAAGTTAAGCACTCATAAACCAAAATATGGCATTTAAAACATTTTCAATTAAATGACCGAAAGATTAAGCATTCAGAGTTTAAAACCGAAAGGTTTATCGTGACATTTAATTGTAACCGAAAAACAAAATTAATCATGCAACCGAAAGGTCACGACCGCGAATTCAATGATAGTCGGCAAATGAAAAACAAAAAGTAATATCCAATAAATAACAAACAAGATAACACAACTTAAAAAGAAATCGAGAAGGATTACATTCCAAAAAAAGGGATTACATTAAGAATGTAAATATCCATACATGTATCAGCATTCCAAAACAAATTCATTCTCGTTTAGCTATAAACAAAAATAAGAGCATATATCAATCTAGCTCTCAGCATCAACATCATCAGCCTCATCCTCAGGAATTTCATTAACAGGTACTAAGTTACCATTATAGAAATCTTTCACGACATCAAAATTGCCTTCATCTATAGGAATCTTGTAGAAATACTTTGCCTGTGCCAAAGCCTTTGCAAAGCCCAGTTTATGCTGCGCCAAAATAAAGTTTTGAGCTTCAAAAACATCCACCTTTAACTGCTCAATTTCATCTTCCATACCTTTAATAGTGTTGGTATTACAATCCTTCACCGAAGATAACTCCGAAACTTTCTTTTCAAGAAGTTGATTATTATTACGAAGATCATTGATTTCTTCACCTATTTTCGAACTCGCAGCCTCCAAATCACAAACTTTTTTCTCAAGATTTTCTTTCTCTATCCCTTGTTGCTTGCTCTGCAAACTCATCTCTTCCAATTGCAAACTTAGTGCAACATTTTTCTCATTACTCTCGGCTAAATCATTCTTTAATTTTTCAAATTCAGCAAGAGTCACACAATTGCCATTCTTGGCTTTCAGCATTTTACCAATCAACAACGTCCTACTCGAAAGCTCGATGATAGAATCAGCTAAAGAAGCAGAATCCTCAGCTTTCAACAGGTTATATGACGACTCAGTAAATGAAGTTTGAACAAACTTGGCATACTTCATTGAAGCACCAAAAATGGATTCGGGAAGAGGCTCAGTTGAAACATCCTCACAATGACGATGACGTTGAGAAGAAGAATGTGATTTTTTGCTACTTCTACCACGTTTCTTGGACTTTTTCAAAGGACCAGCAACGTGGTCATCCTTCCCAGTTTCAGGGGCTTCAGTACGAGAAAAAGGTTCTGCAGTTTCCACCTCCAATACCGGATTGACCACATTTTTACGCCGCGGAGTAACATCGCTAGTTCTGTTAAGAAGTTTTGTAAAATATGAACGACCTTTTGGATCGATGGCCGCCATTAATGCTGAAAATCAATGAAAAATTTAGCAAAGTTAAAAATCTCATGCTATAAAATAAGAAAAAAGCGAAACAATCACATATCGATGAAATCCTCTTGCGGACTCTTCGAAGTATACAACTGTAGTAAAGCGCGGGTGGGAATCCGATACGAGAAATGACCAAAAACTTCAATAACAGACGATCAGCAGCATTCATCGAGTGGCAAGACCACGAATTGAACTTTAATGGATCTTGCGTCCAATACAGGGGAAATTTTGGAGTGTCCCCATCAAAAAAATACTCTCGTCCTTCGGGCTCTATTAGGATCTTGAAAAAATTTCCTTTAAAATCCTTATATGACGACGTAAAGGGCTTAAGAAAGCAAATATCAGACTTACTAATCAAAGACAACCAACTTGGTCGTTTACCTGGCCGAGAGCTATAATAATACAAAAAAGCTTTAGGGCTGGGAGAGAGTGACAACAATTTACACAAAATGCTAAAAGCTTGCATTGATGCCCAACCATTAGGATGAAGCTGGGTGGGAGCAATATTAAGAATGTTAAGAACGCCCATTTGAAAATCGTTTAAGGGCAATCGAATATGGAGGTCCTTAAAAAAGCAAGCATAAAAATAAAAAAATTTGTTGCTATCGCCTTCTCGACCATGACAGACATTATCAACATCACCCACACGCTGAAAGGAAATTATATCATTCTCAAAATCAGAATAATAAATCTGAGAATTAGAAACAAAATCACGAAGCTCATTAGCAGAGCGATACCGAGAGAAGAAGTCTCGGACCTTAGGATTAACCCAGTTGTAACCTGGCCGAAGTGTCTTCCTTGGAGAAATCATTCTAACTCTTTCGGCAGCAGTTGCGGTAACGACATCATTTGAGTCTTTCATACAAGAAAGGGTAGCAGATGAAGACTTCGATTCAAGATCTTGTTCTCCTCGTACCACCCGCGCTTGAAAATTCACTCAGATCATTTGAACTAGAAGAAGATTTCGGATTAGACATTATTACCTTTGAAGGAAGAAGACTTCAAACGTCCTAGCTCTCCGCAAACAATACAAACCGTAGAAAATGATTACAGCTTTGAATACATTGCCTATTTATAAGCAAAACAAACCCTAGATACTGAAAAGTCACAACCCTTCCAAGCCGTTCAAAAAATCAGTCATCTAAGGGTTCAAGGAGTCTTAATGTCAAATCATTCAGTCTGAGAAAACAAAACACAGTAAACGAGGCATTTAAAACATATCAAATCATATCTCAAAACAATAATTTTAGACATAAATTTTTTTATTTTATTTCTTAAAAACTTTAAATTAAAATTCTTTATGCCTAGGGGGCCAGTGTACTGGTAGGCTAAAACCGAGAGGTTAAGCCGAGAGCTAAATACTAAACATAACCGAGAGGTTATACACAAGTGTTGTGCTGATAAGCTTTAGCCGAAAGCTAGATACTACACATAACCGAGAGGTTATACAATAAAAGAATAAAACAAAATATAAATATTATTATAATAAGGCCCAAATAAGATAGAAACCTGCATTAGGGGATGCGTAAATAATAAAATGGTGTGGAAAGAAAGTCCAAAGGTAAAGTGGAAAGCCCATTAAAGAAATCCTATAAATAGAAGGTTAACGTAAGAAAAAAGGGAAGAGTGATTTTTATCCGAAAAACGTTAAACTATTTCTGACTTTGGCATCGGAGCGACTTACAGGTACACCCCCCCATCTATGTGAAGGAGAAGCCGAGAGTACCCCCCGAGAGAAGAAGCCGAGAGCAGCCAGCGTGAGGAGAAGTCGAGAACAGCCAACGTGAGGAGAAGTCGAGAGCATCTACCTTAAGGAAAAACCCAAAGTATCCAGCCCAAGAGGAAACCGAGAGAGTCCAGCCCAAGATCGGAAGATTTAAATAAGAGATAATCTTGTCAACCTGATTCTAGTGTTCTTGGTCCCTGTTGTAAGAACAATAAGGTTAAATTAAATTTCTCTGAATATTATGAGACAACTTAATCAACAAATAATAAACAATGATAGAAGATATCCATTTATCAAGATAGTGGCCAAAACGTTGGCTTAATTTGATTAATTTTTTTTAGATAATGTTATCAATATTCATGCAGTTCTTTGTCTAAAGCTTTTTTGAGTACCTTCTTGATGGAAACCATCCAGCCACATACATCAACATAATGATGATGAAGAAGAAGCATTGGATTTAAGGACAAATCCTTTTCAAGAGGGAGGGGATGATGGAAAAGGCCCAAGCCCATGATAGAAAAAGCCAAAGCCCAAGCCCAAATACAAGTTCAAGCTTCAACTCAAGCCCAAAAAATAGAAGATATGGGCAAACTAAGCATCATTGGATGTCTTTCTTTTGTAATTACTTTTGAGTATTTTTTAGTAGAACATAAAGGGAGGTGTAGATATAAATATAAGAGGTGCAAATGTATAAAGCTAAGTCACACCTTCCATGTGACACAAAAGAAGGTGTAGGTATAGATTTAGGAGGTGCCAAAAATAGAAACCAAGTCACACTTCCCTTGTGACTAGGAATTGGCTCCAAATTCAAATGCTTCTCCTTTGAATTTCCCTCCACTTTCTTTTGAATTTCCAGCCTTCTAAACACTATAAATAAGAGGGCTTGGCTCATGTATTTGCAAGATTAATTGAATAGTGAAATGCTGCCAAAATTGTGCCATTCTCACTCCTTGCCTAAACTCTCTTAGGAATAGGCTTTTAATCTTCAAACCTTTCACCACCTTCAAAGGGGTTGGCCGAACCTCCCTATTTCCACACTCTTCTTGCACCTTCAAGGTCACCACACCTCTTAGGAGGACCTTGTTCATCTCTTCCATTAAGCTTCCGCACCATCTTCCACAAACATCCAAGAAGAGCTCATAGGAAATCCATCATTTGGTATCATGAGCTATGGTTCTTCAAAGATGAGTAACTCTTTGTCATTTTCTTTTTGAGTTCTTCTTAAATCTGTGTTGTTCTTCATCTTCCATATTTGTCTTGCTGTTTTTTTAATTTTTGTTTTGAATTGGTGTGCTGTTTGGAATTTCCAATCGGTGCATCTTGTTCAATTGTTCTTGAGCAATCTTTGTGCAATTTTTGGTAGGATTCCATATAGTTTGTGTTGCTGTTTTTATTTTAGGTATTTGAGTCCTTATTGCAATTTTATTTGGTTCATTTTGTGTTCATTTGAGTCTTTTAATTTCTGAATCTATATGTGTTTTGTCTAGTCATGTTCTTCCAAAATGTCATCAAATCATAGTAGTACTTTGTTTGACTTATTTGTTTCTTGTTTTTGGTATAAATGCTTGATCTAAATCTGCTGTGTTTTTTATCCTTTGGTGCTTTTTATTTTTATCTTGAGTTCATATTTGTGTTTAGATATACACAAATTCCATTTCACCAATTCTATTGTGTTTTTCTTTTGGTATATCTTGTTGTTTTTTTCCAGATTTACAGAATCCCCTGTTTTGCATAACTCTGTGCTGGCTGTTTTGCTTAAGAAAATTATTTTCCCACATAAGAAAATTCTGATCCTCTGGATTTTGCAAGATTGAGGTGTTAGGGAAAATAAAAAAAAAGAACCAGTTCAAAAAAATCAATAGAAAAAAAATGATAAATATTATAAAAACAGTGTGCAATCCTGACGCTACAACTGGCGTAACTGAACACTGATTTTAGAAAATTTATTAAAAAAAATGGTGCATGCGTTTGGAGTGAAACCAATGTCAGAATTTTGTTAAGATCTTGATCTGTTTGCATATAAATTTTCAGAAGCAAATTTTAAAAGGCCAGCTCAGCATAAATCAGTGAAAATCACGCTCTCTGGACCACAACAATTATTTCAGTGGTGCTGTTTTTGATTTTGAAATCAAATCTAGTGCTATTCTATAGGTTCCATTTTGTGTGCCATCTTTTCTTTAAGTACCTTTTATTTGCTTGTCTATTTTCTTTGGAACTCTTTCTAGTTGTCACATTTAATTCCTTTTGTGTGGTACTGTTTTTCAAATTAATTTGTTTCTGGCTTTAATTCTTTGACCTCTAAGCTTGGTGGTGGAATTAATTATCAATTGATGCTTGATTGAGTGGGATTTGACTTGAGGGGAGTCTAGTTTGCTTAATAGGTGTTGGATTGAAGAATTAATTACCTAATTCCAAGAGGACAAAGGCAAGGGGCAGAAACAAACACCTTCTAAATACACCACATACATTGGGAGGCCCAACAAAGAAGAGACAACAAAAGAAGTGCAAATAGAAAAATCAACAAAAGGGAGTTCATCTAATTTCTTTCTACTTAACTGTTGTTAATTACTTGTTTAATTACGCAATTAGACGGTGAGTGTGTCTTCAAGGGCTCCAAGTGTCCAAGAAGCCTCACCTAGGGCCGACTAGTTTAGAACTATCTAGCTTAGCTTTTGTTAATTGTTTTAATTGCATCTTTTTGCCTTAATTAGCTACGCTTATCAAACTGTTTTGTCTTGTTTAAGCTTTGTTAATTTTGCTTGGTTGATTAGATAGTTTGCATTGTTTTCTTGCATTAAAAAATTGATTTCTCCAACTTAATTGTGTTTTAAGTGGTTTACCAAGAGAAAGATTTGTGTGAAGATCTTGAGGGATAGTTTTTGGCTAAGGCAAGACTTGGTATTTAAGTAGTCCATTGTGACTCACCTCTCTTACCTGGAAAACTACCTTCTTTAACTTCCCTCATTTTTCTCAAAGTAAAACATTTCTAGACACAAAGTTCTAGTCATGTCTTCTCATTCTTCAATGTCTATGGAAAGTGATATGAAATCCATCAAATCCCTTTTGAAACAACTTTCCAAAGATATTCAATCAATTTCATCTAAACAATTGGAGAATGAGGCCAAAACTAATAAGTTGACTAAAGCAAAGGATGAGAAGTCTAAAATTTCAAAAAAATTACATTCTCATGCATATAGCTCTCAAGTTTATGATTCTTTTGGGGAAGAAAGTTTTGGAATAAATGAACCACCCCCTAGGAGAGCTAGAAAAGAGAGACAAGAAGACCTAAAGGAGGTTAAGGTAGAGCTACCTCATTTTTATGGAAAAGAAGATGTAGAAACATATTTATATTGGGAGATGAGGGTAGAGCAATTGTTTGCTTACAACCATGTGAGTGAAGAAAAGAAAGTACCCTTAGCTACCTTAAGTTTTCAATGTGATGCTATGTATTGGTGGAATGCCCTAAAAAGAGAGAGACATCTCCACAAGGACCCTCCCATTACATCTTGGAATGACCTTAGGGGAGCCTTGAGATGTCGCCATATTCCCTCACATTACAATAGGAAGTTGATGGACAGGCTCCAAAGACTTCATCAAAAAGATATGAGTGTAGAAGAATATTGGCAAAAGATGATATCATATATTGAGAGGGCAAGGATTAACGAGGACAACCATACCACCATAGCTAGGTTTCTAAGTGGTCTCAAACTTGAGATAAGAAACAAAGTTGAACTTTTACCTTATAGAGATTTAAATGACTTGATTCAACTTAGCATTAAAGTTGAAAAACAAATTTTGAGAAAACAATCAAGTAAAAAACAAAGTTCATACTATGTATCTTATGACAAGGATGAGTTCCATAGAGGGGAAGAACATTGATGACTTTTTACGGCAAGTGCACCGCGTTTGTCAAAAGTAATAATTGTCCCTAAGGACGGATATCGATCCCACAAGGAACAGTGAATTATCGAGTACAATAATCCCTAAATATAAAAGCAGAACAATTAAAAGAGTTTTGAATTAATTGTGTTGGCACTGATCAATAAGAAAACAGACAAAGAATTAGTTGTTTCAATTGGAAAAATAAGGATTAGTTTCATCTCTCTCATTCTCAAGTATTTTGATTAGCATGTCAATATTAAGTTCTTTGATTGAAATTGATGCCCGTATAAAAATCATTTATATCGATTCCTCGCATATAAAATCCTTAAGAATGTCCCCTAACTATCGATCCCTTGCATAATTATAAGAACAACTTAGAACGAAGCTCAAACGTTTAATAGCAATTAACATTTCAAGTCTATTCCTAGCACTCAAATATGTTAAGTATTGTTGTTTAGGTCTGAACCCTAAAAATACCTCCCGGTCAGATTTAAGATTCTCAATTTGTCATGGAAAATTAAAAGTAAAACAACAATACCAATAATCAATCAAGAACTGAATATTAATATATAAGATATCACCTCAATACATAAGAGTTTGAGCAGATTACTCCCAATCCCAAAGGGTAGAATTAGCCACGCATACTTCTAGCACCTTCCATTCTCCCAATTGGGTTACAATTCACTCTATGGTGTTTTCCTCTCAATCTGGCACACTAAGGTTGAGCCTCTAGCCCTCTATTTATCCTAGTTTTCTAGGGTTAGGTTGTTTGTTGTGTCACGCTAATGGGCTAAATGATAAAACATAAAAAAGACCCAATCTTTCTTTGCATCTTTTTCCATTCTGGGACCTTCTATCTTTATATTTTTAGGTCAAATCATTCATTTTTAATCCAAATCTCCAATCTTCCTTAGAAATCTGCAATTAACATCAAAATTGGGAATAAAATACTCTTATTCAAATAAAGATCATAAAAATGTAAAAAGGTATAAATTCATAAATTAGGGATTATTTTATATGTAAATTAACAATAAATCCTCATAACTGCCTATATTTTGATATGAATTATTACTGAAATTAGACACTTATCACTCTCCCCAACTTAGAATCTTGCTTGTCCTCAAGCAAAGTAAATGAATATATTTGAATTTAAATATCAAACAGCTTAATTCACTAAACAACAAATCAAATTAGAAACTTATGATGCTTCCAAATTCAAATATAGAAAATTATAGACACAATCAATTTCCAGGATCAAATCAAAACAAATAAATGACAATTCATCAAGGAATATCTTCTCATATGCTCACGGGTAAGTGTTTCTCTCTATTTTCACTGAATCATAATAAATCACAATTGCTTTTCATTTCATCTTCAAATCACAAACATATTAGAAACATGAATCTTGAGGTCTTTTACAGGGTTGTAATGAGGCTGGGCTTCCAAAAAATATTGATTTTTCTTAGATAACAAAATGCACATTTAAAAGAAGAAGAACATACCTACAATTCAATTATAGAGAACATATATGTTATCTAATTACCACTTTCTTTCGATGTCACCTTTTTCCTTATTTTCTTTCTTTTCATGATTTTCATGAAATTTTTTTCTATCTTTCTTTTTTTTTATTTCTTTTTCTTCTTCTGTTTCTCTTTCTTTTTTGTTTTGTTTTCAATAATAGGAAAAGATTCTTCCTATTTTCAACTTTTTGAACTTTCAAAATCAGAACCAACCATTCCCTTTTCTATATGTATTGCATCTATGTTCTCCTTCCTTAGACATGCTAAAGGGTAGAAAATTATATCAATAAAGGTTAAGGTGCAATATTAACAAAAAATTTCTTGTCCCAAAGGGGATATAAAAGAAATGGAATTCTAATATAAAGGTTGGCTTTTTGGCCCTGGCTCCTAATTAACACAAACAAATGCCTCAATCATCTTCATGATCTTTGATGATGCAACAAAAATAAAAATTAAGCAACCACAACTGTCAATTCATCAGTAAAACCCTCAAAATTGTTTAAGGTTCACACACTCACTTGGTTTAAATAGTCTCATTCCTTTTTGTCTTGTCATTATCTGTCCTAATCAATCATCCTGTTAAATTTTCATGTATCATAATTTTAACTACATTTGAATAGGGATTCAATCATATTTTCTTTTCTAACCTGTGTTTAATTCATCTCACTGTTTAACACAAATTCTTTTTTCCACAATTCAAAATTAATATTCTAGTTCTTTTTTATTTGAGAAAAATAAACTAGAAAGCAAACAAATTAAAACTGGAAATTTATTCAAGAAAGATAATTCAAAACCTAAAACTAACAAACCAACAAAAACAACAAATTTATTCAAAATACAAAATAAGCAATTAAAACAAACTAAAAAAATAAGCAAATAAACAAAAAACAAAATAACCGATAAATAAAATAAAATAAATAAAAATTAAACAGAAAATAAAATTTAAATAATTGAAAAGAAAAGAGAATTAGAGAGATAGAACCATATTTTTACTCAATCCTCTCTTCTTAAGAAGTCATCCAACTTTTTGTTAAAATCTTTATCTATAGTCTTGCTTCATTTGCTGGATCTGTCCCCTTGACTAATAGAACCTGTCCTCAGGTCAAAATACATAACCTGCAAAATGATTAGGAGGCATACAAGATTAGATGACATTAAACAAAGGTAACAACATAAAACTAAAATGTGGACTGGGTTGCCTCCCAGTAAGCGCTCGTTTAATGTCATCTAGCTTGACGCCTGTTTATTTAAAGGTGGAATATCTATGTGATCCATCCTTCTGTACACATTCTTCCCCTGCATTAAAATTTTTAAGACCATTAAAAAGATTTAAAGTTACCTCCTCATCTTGAGTTCTAACTTGAAGTTCTCCTTTGTCGACATCAACTATGATTCTAGCAGTCTTCATAAAGGGTCTTCCAAGTATCAAGGGAACCTCCTCATCTTCTTTCATGTCCATCACAACAAAATCCAAAGGGAATGTGAATTTATCCACCTTGACGAGAACATCTTCAACCACACCATATGGATACTTGGTTACTTGATCAGCTAACTTTAAAGTCATCTTGGTGGGTTTTGTTGAACCAAGTGGTGTTCAATGTTTTGATGAATCCAATCCTTTGAAGGATGATGAAGCCTCTGCTTTGCTTGATGCTGCTGTGCTGGTTTTAGCTTTGTTTTGGGGTAGTTCAATGTTGTAATCAACACTTAGATTAAATCTCAAAGCAATTAGCATCTCAATTTTATCAAAGCAAAATGATTTTCAAACTAAGTTGAAACAACCGATTGTTTACACTTAGGTTTTTTGAGAAAGTTTGAAAACTGTTTTTGAATGGTATTTTTGTTAAGTAACAAAACAACCGATTGATTCGAGGAAACAATCGATTGTTTGTTTTAAAACCATAACAGAAAAAAAAAACTGTTTTCTTTGACTGAGCTTTAAATGCTTTAACTGAATACGCTCCAGTCATTAAATGCTTTGACCAATCAATTTTAAATGCAATTAAGAGTTTGTTAAGATTTGATAACAAACTATATTCTTAGATATATTCTGAAAAACAGTTTTGATATATTAAGAATCTTGAAACAAAGTTTTTTGATCTAAGAGTTTTTCAAAGAGTTCTGAGATTGCTAAAGAGTTGAGAGATTGATCAAGGTGCTGAATAGGAATTCTGCTTGTATTGATTTCAGATTTTCATCTGTAACAAGTGTAATCTTTGTAAACTGCTGAACAATTCGTTTGTGTGTGTTGTTGAGATTGGTTGTGTGTTCTTGAGGTGTTCAAGATCAGCAATCTTAGTGTTGGCCAAGGAGAGTGTGTTTCTTGAGGTGTTCAAGGTCATTCTCTTGGTTGTGGTGTAAGTGATCAAGGTGTGGTTGCTTAGTGGATATCGTCAGGGTTTCTGAGAAGACTGGATGTAGCTCTAGTTTTGAGTGAACCAGTATAAACAACTGTGTACAATCTCTCTATCCCTATCTCTTTAAATTCAGTTTGTTTGTTGTTTGCTGGTATAAACAACCGATTGTTTCGAAGAAACAACCGATTGTTTTTTCTGGTATTACAATTTTACTTGCTGTTTTGGCTAACTGAATTGCTGAATCAATTGGTTTCTGAAATAAGTTCATTCTAGCTTTGAAAAGTTTGCGAAAACCCCTTTAAACAATTCACCCCCCCTCTAGTTTAAAGCCATCTTTTCTAACAATTGGCATCAAGAGCTTGGTTCTTGTAAGTCATTCAAGTTGATCCTATAAATCTTTCAAAATGGCTGATAGACTACCGTTTGGGGAAGGTGCCTCAATAAACAGATCACCCTTGTTTTGTGGTTTGAATTACCAGTTTTGGAAAGTTAGAATGAAAATATTTATGGAATCTCTTGACAAAGGAATTTGGGATGCAATTGAAAATGGCCCTTTTATCCCAACGTTTGAAAACGGTGGTTCTGTCATTGAGAAGCCATGGTCTCAATGCACTGAAGCAGAAAGTAGAAAGGCCAAATTCGATTGCATTGCCAAAAATTTTTTAACCTCTGCTTTAAATTCTGATGAGTTTTTGAAGGTCTCACAATGCAAATCATCAAAAGAAATGTGGGATGCTTTGGAAGTCACTCATGAAGGAACAAATGAGGTGAAAAGAGCTAGAAAGCATGCTCTCATCCAAGAGTATGAGATGTTTAGAATGCTGAAAGGTGAAACCATAGCTGAAGTGCAGAAAAGGTTTACACACATCATCAATCACCTTATGAGCCTTGACAAGACGTTTGATAAAGAGGAGCTGAACATCAAGATCTTAAAATGTCTTGATAGAGCATGGCAACCAAAGGTAACTGCTATTTCCGAATCTAAAGATCTAACATCATTAAGTGTTGCCTCTTTGTTTGGAAAGCTTAGGGAACATGAGCTAGAGATGAATAGACTCAATGTTCAAGAAAGTGAAGATAAGCACACAAGGAGCATAACCTTGAAAGCATCCAAACATAAAGGAAAGCAAGATTCAAGTGATGATAGTGATGAGGAAAATCTAAGTTTGCTATCAAGAAAATTCAGCAAATTCCTCAAGAGAAACCGCAACAAAGACAACAACAAGGATAAGTATGGAAACAAGAAACCCAATGAATTTAATTCAAATAACTATACTTGTTTTGGTTGTGGTGAGCAAGGTCACATAAAGGCTGATTGTCCCAACAAAAGCAAAGAGAAAAAGACAAGCTACAAGGAGAAGAAAGGCAAGACAAAAAGAGCCTACATTGCTTGGGATGAAAATGAAGTATCATCATCAAGCTCTTCATCAAGTGAAGATGAAAAAGCCAACATATGCTTAGTTGCTGAGGATGATGATGATGATGATTCTTGCAGTTCAAGTGAGGTTAGTTCATGTGCTTCCTTAAATGAACAAAACTATAGTGAATTGATTGAAGCTTTTCAAGAAACTCATGATGAAGCTAATAGATTGGTTCTTTCAAACAACCGATTGAAAGATCTTAACAATGGGCTTGAAAAGAAAGTTAAATCACTTGAAGAGGATCTGAGAAAAGCAAAAAGTGATTTTGAAAAATTAGAAAAAGATTTCAAAAATGCCTATTGCAAGTGTGATACTCTCTGATCCTGCCTATTGACCAAGACGCTGGAGCCTTGCCTCGTCAAATCTAGATCGACTTCTGCGCCATGTTAGCCTCCGTCCTTCACCGCGATCCACCTCAAGAACCTGCAAAAGACAGAACGGCGCCCAAGTCAGCGACTGAACCACCAATTACTAAGAGAAAACTCAAGAACTCTAAGGAACCGTGCAAAAATTCTCTCTCAGCGTACTCAAGACTCGCAAGCGTAAAGAAACAATCTAAACGTGCGTACCTCAGAAGTTCGTTAGAATCTCTTATATACTTGGGCACTTTCTCTCTCCAGACAGTTACGCATCTGGACACGTGGCTCGCATCTAGCTGTACACGTGTCACCATCTGGAGTATCCTTGACTTGGGCGCCACTTCTTACTCTTCAGGTTTTTTGGCTAAGTTACTTATGCATGACACAACTCAGTGCATAGTTGCCCTGGAGCGTGATCTCTTCTGAGTGGCGAGTTCGGGTGCCTTCGTACACACCTTCCCTGTGGTCTCGCCGACCGCCTTCATGATCTACTCTACCTGCTTCACCGTGTATGTTCAGGTAAGCTGTCTCCCGAGCTCATCCTCTGGCTAGCTAGGAAACGACTATCTGACTTCATTTTCGGCAATGTCCTTGTTTCGGCGATCTCTAATCACTTGGTCGCCTGGGTTCACATCTGGCGACTTCATCTTCAACCCGGTGACCGCCGGTTTAGGTATGCTGGAGATCGGAGCACGCCAACTTAATAACTGGCGACTACACGAGCCCCCCGACTTCCTTCCCTTCTGCCAGCCAGGTGTCCTGCTCAACACGCCTATATAATAGCTCGATGCCACGTCATCACTTCCAACTACCAGGGCGGTACACAAGCCCCCCAGTCTTAAGCGAAGACTTGTCTAGCGAAAAGACTAAAGGAGTCACGTCACTACCGATCTACGTGGCGCTGATGCAGAATTCCAAACGTTCGCACTTTCTGCTTTCCTGACGCTCCACCAAACACTTTCCCAATCGCCCGACACGTGGCTTCATCAACGGTCATCTTTAGCCGTCGTTTACGCTTCCAAAAATCATTTGAAAAACCCTTAAACCCATTTCATTTCTACTGTTCCATCATCTCTTTGCCTTCTCAAACGCTCTGAGTTTCTTCTGCAAAACCCACGACGCTCTTCAGCTCTCTGAATCCCCAACTTCCTTCAGTGTTCGTCTGATCATCGAAAGGTACTCCCTTTACTTCTTCTGTTGATATTTGCTGCATTTTAACCGATTCGCATCATCCATTAACTGCCTGGTGCATACGCTGTGGGTTGTTTCTTCTTCTTCTCCCTTTTCGCACTTAGGGCTTCGTCTTTCATTTCTCCCATCATAACGAACTTTCGTTCGTTCGTCTTTTTCATCCTTCGTTCACAATCAAGTCGACCTTTGCAACCTTCGCTCACCTTTCTTTTCTTTTTTCCTTTGCAGTTCCTGCGATGGCTCGAACAAAGACCACCGCGAATCCTCCTCCCTCGTCATGAAACCCTCCATCTCAAGCTCATAACCCACCGCGAGCACCTGGTGCTTCCTCCTCCCAGGCTGAGAGGCCTGCAACCTCTCACCCCAACCTTGCTCAGGCAACTCCACCCATCGTCGGAGGTGCCTCCATTCCTTCCCCAGACTATAAGAAGTTATACCCATGGGCCACTTCAACTTTACTGAAGGAGACTTCCTCAGTAAACTCTGCTGTGGCAGTGCTTCGATTGAAGAAAGGGGACGAGCCCAACCTTTCGTTCCACAAGGAGCACGATGACAAACTAACAGTGCTGCCTTGCCCCCCCGACGTGCCAGTCTGTGCAGATGACAAAGGGAACAATGGCGAGTTGTTTTGCTTTGTGTACACCACCTTATTCAAGAAGGTGAAACTTAGGTTCCTCCTTACCCGTTTCGAACGGGAACTACTAACCGAGCTCGACATCGCCGCCGCCCAGCTCCATCCCAACAGCTGGGCATTCGTGCGGGCGTTTCAAATTATATGTGCACATTTGGGACTACCGGCCTCGGTAGACGTGTTCCTCTTCCTGTTCGAGGCCAAGAACCCTGGAGATCGCCTTTGGGTGAGCCTGAATGGAATCGCTGGGAGGTCGATCCTTTCTATCTTCCAGCAGTCTTATAAGGATTGGAAAGGAAAATTCGTCCAAGTGCGCCAGAATGATCGGGACACTTCGCTGCTCGACGGCTTTCCCTTGTACTGGGTAAACAAGGGAAATAAAGACTCCAAGGGAAGCTTCAGAAAGCCAAGAAGCCTCGACAACATGCGCGCTTTGGACAAGGACCTGTGCCTCTTCTGGAAGAGCGTGGCAGCCGCGAACATTACCTTTCTCACTTTTGCGATCATCTCCTTTGAGTTCTTCGAGGGCCAACTCGAGGCTCGCATAGGTTAGTGCTTACCTTAACATCTAAGTTATTGCCCTGTGCTGCACCTCTGTTATCTGTTACTGGGCGTCTTGTCTGTTGCGCACTAGACTTGGTCTTTATTTTCTGCACCACTTGTTTGTCTCATTTGCATACTTACCCATGTGTTTATCTTTGTCTTTGAGCTGACCTGTATACCTTCGCATTATGCAGATCTCATGCTGGGTAAAGGCAAACTAGCCGAATTGAGGGCGCTCGCCCGAGCTCATGGGTTGGCGTCGGGCTCCCAGACTGTGCCCAACTCGGTGGTGGAGATCGCCGCTGCTCAGGGCAGATCGCCCCCTCAAGGCCCAGCTCCTTCAGAAGCCTTGCCCGCCCAACAATGCAAAAAACTCATCCTAAGGAAGCCAAAGAGGAAAACTCCTCTGGTGGTCCATGAGGATGAAGAAGAGGACGATGAGGCAACTGAAGATGGCCTCATTACCAAAAGAAGAAGGGTGGCACCTTCTTCACCACCTGCTCCACCTCCTCTTCCAACACCAACACCGTCTTCACCACCAGCTCCCATTCCAACACCGCCTTCTCCCCCAGCTGCAACACCGCCAGTTCAAGCAGTACCTTTGGCGGCTGCATTTCTCGTGGTCGAGGCTACTGAGCCCAATTTCATGGAGAACCTTCCGAGCGCCTCCACGCCATTCATATCCGCTGGAGAGGGTCCTCCTTCAACTGCCTCGATCGCCGAAGCCGCGCTAGGTGGGGATGAAGGTGCTCACAACTCGCCAATCATCATCACTGAGTCCCCCTCGTCACCACCACGCCAAGAAGCTCCAACCCAACAACCAATCCAAGAGGGCGGTGGTGAGAGCCAGCACCAGGCTCCTTCGGCGCCTCCACAAACAGCGGTTGCAAACCTACCCCTTGCGGTTAAGGGGATCTGGGAACCTTTCACAGCCAAACTCAGGATGATGGCAGAGGACCTCCCCTCCATCATATCAAAAGCTGTGGAGAGTTCCAGCAAGAAACTTCATGACAACATCTCCGTGCTCCAAGAGGAGAATCGCCTAATAAGGATCGAGGCGGAGAAGTTGTCTTGCAACCTTATGCTGGCAGAGATCGACCATTCGAGAGTGGAGGACGCCATGAGCACGGAGCTGAGGGTGGCACGCAAGGAGGCCACCGATCTACGCCATAGGGTGCACCTCTTAGCTCAAGAGAAAATTGAGCTGGAGAGCAAGCTGGTCCCATACCGTCTCAAGGTGGCTAGCCTGGAGGCGTCGATCAAAGCAGACGCAGCCAAGGTAGAAAACCTTGAGAAGAGGTCAGTAGATCGGGAGGTCCTCTTGGGCAAAGTTGAAAAAGAGAGAGATGACACCATGGCTAAGCTCGCCGAGGCCAAAAAGGAGAATGAAGGGATCGCCGCAGAGCTGGTCAAGACACAGGCGAAAAACAAGAAGGTTACTGAAGAGCTCCTTCAAGCTCATGAGACAACTGAAGAACTAAAGAAACGAGCTGATGAGTTGGAGCAACAGACCAGGGGGCTCAAGAAGCAAACTGAAGAGCTCGAGCTGAGCTCCGCCCAAATCCTCGCTGCTGGGTTTGATGCCGCCCTGGAGCAATTTGCCTGCCAGTACCCTGATTTGGATCTCTCCATGGTGTCGCTAAACAATGAAGTGGTGGATGGGAAGATCGTTCCTTCTGAAGACTAGCTGCTTCCTTCCATCACTTATTCATCTGTTTTCTCTCTTACACACACTTACTTGGAATAATTTTTCCCTTTTTGGTACATGTATTTTGAACTGATGCCACTGTGTTATGACATTTCCTGCTTCTTTATATAATCTCCCTGTTAGCTTTATTTCTTCTTGTATAAATCACTTAAACGAAATTGACTTAGCAATTCTGCGAGCGACCGTTCACTAACTGCTTCAAACTACCAACTTTCGAACGATAGTCTTCTAACAACTTGTGGACTTTTAAGATAATGAACCTCAGCGCGAAACCACTTTCCAAACAACGAGTTTCAACCCAACTGATAGTTTAAAACATAGCTTACCCGATCTGCCTTATCAAAACGGGCCTTAACTCTTGCCATCGCTTGAATTTCTTCTGGTCGCCAAAGAGTCTTGGCGATACCAGCTTCCTCTTGCCTTCATAGCTTGGCCATTGTTCCCTCATCTGGGGGTAGAGGCGCCTTTCGGATCCTTCTCTACCTTCCCTGACTTTCAAAACAGTAAGCTGGATAGCTAAGTGTTCTCTTCGAACCTACCTTAGCTATCCTTTAAACTTCTTCCACCCTCCACACCGTACCTGAACTCGTTCGAGACCAGAAGGATTTTATCTTGCCTGAACTCGCTCGACGGCGAGAAGGTCTTTAACTCGCCTGAACTCGCTCAAATCGGCGAGAAGGTCTTTAACTCGTGCCTCTACATTGCCCCAGGGGCTACATCTTCTCTCCCCTGGAAACACTGAGGACTTTTTTACTGGTGCCTCTACATTGCTCCAGAGGCTACATCTCCTCTCCCCTGGAAGCACTGAGGACTTTTCACTGGTGCCTCTGCATTGCTCCAGAGGCTACATCTCCTCTCCCCTGGAAGCACTGAGGACTTTTCACTGGTGCCTCTGCATTGCTCCAGAGGCTACATCTCCTCTCCCCTGGAAGCACTGAGGACTTTTTACTCTTTCTCGCCTGCACTCGCTCGACGACGAGGAGGTCTTTATCTCTTTCTCGCCTCAGGACGCGCGAGGGCGTTGAGGTCTTTTAACTGGTGCCTCCGATCGCCGAAAGACGATGAGGACTTTTAAAACTTTAACTGATGCTGCTAATCGCCGAAAAGCGACAGGGACTCAAAACTCTTTAGAAAGCATGCAACATAACTTCAACTCGCCTTAAATCACATATAAGCGACAAGGTCTTTCTTCAAAACTTTTCGGAAAAACAACAAGCATGCAATCTAAAACACTTCAAACTTTGAAAACTCTTCTTTATTGGGTGGCCTCATTAAAAACCCTCTTTAGGGAAAAAAGTGTGTCCCCTTCGAACTGTTTTAACAGAAAGCTTGCAAACTCTTCGTGTTTGTTTTTACTTACAAAGCTTTTAACTGTAATATAACTTGAGGTGGGTGGCGTTCCAAGTGCGAGGGATCGCCCCTCCTTCCAACGTTTCTAAGCGGTAGGCGCCGTTCCCGAGCGCCTCGATTATCCTGAACGGTCCCGTCCACTTAGGCGACAGCTTGTTCTCCATCTCGTACTGGTGGGCCTTCCTCATCACCAGGTCGCCTTCTTTGAACTGCCTTGGCATCACCTTCGAGTTATACCTTCGTTCAATCCTTCTTTTCACTACCTCAGCCTTCACTCTCGCCTCCTCCCTGACCTCATCCAGCAAATCCAAATTCAGCCTTCTTTCCTCATTCGAGTCTTCCGCTACAAAGTTCTGGAATCTCGGCGAGCTCTCTTGGATTTCCACTGGAATCATTGCGTCGCATCCATAGACCAGGCTAAATGGGGTCTCATGGGTTCCTGATTGCTCGGTGGTGTGGTACGCCCAGACTATACGGGGTACCTCCTCAGCCCAACTTCCTTTGGCTTTCTCTAGCCTTCTCTTCAAACCTCTCAGCAATACCCGATTGGCTGACTCTACTTGACCATTTGTCTGAGGGTGCTCGACGGATGCAAATACTTGTTGAATTCCCACCCCTTCGCACAGCTTCTTCAACAGGTGACTTGCAAACTGAGTCCCGTTATCTGACACCAGGCGCTTGGGCACACCAAACCGGCACACGATGTTCTTCCACACAAAGCTCTCAATCTTGTGTGCGGTGATCTGGGCCACTGGTTCTGCTTCAATCCACTTGGTGAAATATTCAATTGCCACCACCAAGTACTTCATCTGTCTGATCGCCAATGGGAATGGTCCCAGAATGTCGATCCCCCACGTATGAAACGGCCAGGGGCTGTAAATCGACTTCAATTCCTCGGGAGGCGCTTTGTGCCAATCGGCGTGCTGCTGGCATTGCTTGCAACACTGTGCGTACTTCTTGCAGTCCTCCCTCATTGTTGGCAAGTAGTAACCTGCACGGAGGGTTCTTGCGGCCAGAGCTCGACCCCCGACGTGGCTTCCGCAAATCCCTTCATGGAGCTTGGCCATGATTCTTGTACATTTCTCTCCGTGCACACATTCTAGGAGTGGGTGCGTGAACCCAAACCTATACAACTCACCATCAATCATCGTGAACTTGCTGGAGTTCTTCTTTATCTTCCTGGCCTCTGTCGGATCCAGCGGGAGAAGGCCATCCGCCAGGCATCGCTTGTACTGTGTTACCCAGGTGTCTGGCTCATGGGTAGTGCAGACCTGCGCCACGTTTACCTGCTCCTCCCGACATACTCTTATTCTCGGCGATCTCAAGGTCTCCTGAGTTAAAGACCTGTGACTCCTCGCCGCTTTCTCCGTCGATTTGCTTATCTGAAGAACCAGGTGATCTGTCACAAATGCTCTGGGCATCTTCAGAGTTTCTTGGATCATCGTCCTCTGCCTACCCGCCTTGCCTGAACTGGCGAGCTTAGCTAGCAAGTCAGCTCGGGCATTCTGCCCTCTGGGCACATGCACCACTTCAAAGGAGACAAAGGAACTCTTCAACTCCTGCACATACTCCAGGTAAGCCGCCATTTGTGGATCCTTGGCCTGGAACTCGCCTGTTACTTGTCCCGTGACCAACAGCGAATCACTCTTAGCCATTAACACCCTAGCTCCCATTTCCTTGGCCAGCAAGATACCGGCGATCAGCGCCTCATATTCTGCTTGATTGTTGCTGGCCTTGAAGGAAAACCTCAGGGACTGCTCAATCAGCACGCCGTTGGGCCCCTCCAAGATGACTCCAGCACCGCTGCCCTGCTGGTTCGACGATCCATCCACCGAAAGCACCCAACGAAAATCATTCCCCTCAACTCGTGTCGCTTCAGACGAGAGCTCGACCACGAAGTCTGCGAAGATCTGCCCCTTGACCGGACCTCGGGGCTCATACTTAATATCGAACTCCGACAGCTCCACCGCCCACTTCACCATCCTCCCAGCTACATCGGGTTTCTTCAGAACCTTCTGGATGGGCAAGTCGGTCATCATCAGGATCGTGAAACTGTGGAAATAGTGGCGTAACCTTCTCGCCGAAAAAACCACTGCCAGTGCAGCTTTCTCCAAGGCCTGATATCTTACTTCCGGGCCCTGCAGCACCTTGCTGACAAAATAAATAGGCTTTTGAGCCTGATCTTGGTCTTGGGCGAGCACCGCACTCACCGCCCTCTCAGTCACAGCAAAATACAGCCTGAGAGGGGTTCCCACCAGCGGTTTGCACAAAACCGGCGGGCTCGCCAGGTACTCTTTAAGCTTGACGAAGGCCTCTTCACACTCCTTCGTCCAGGCAAATTTGTTGTTTCGCCTTAAACACTGAAAATACGGGTGACCCTTCTCTCCGCTAGCTGACACGAAACGAGACAGGGCGGCCATCCGACCTGTAAGTTGCTGCACTTCCTTCACGGTAGCCGAGCTCCTCATCGCCAAGATGGCAGCACACTTATCAGGATTTGCTTCTATTCCTCTTTCAGTCAAGAGAAACCCCAAGAACTTTCCCGCCTCCACGCCAAAGATGCACTTCTCGGGATTCAGCTTTAACCTAAACTTGGCGATCGTAGTGAACAACTCCTCCAAGTCCGCAACGTGCTTGCTTTTCTCCGGCGAGGTCACGACCATGTCATCCACGTACGCTTGCACATTCCTTCCCAGCATTGGTGCAAGTACCCGATCCATCAACCTCTGGTACGTGGCCCCCGCGTTCTTCAGCCCAAATGGCATCACCTTGTAGCAGTAGCACGATCTCTCGGTCATGAAGGCAGTCTTCTCTTCATCCATGGGATGCATCTTGATCTGGTTATACCCCGAGAAGGCATCCAGGAAACTCAACAACTTACACCCTGCAGCACTGTCCACCAGGGCGTCTATGCTTGGCAAAGGATACGAATCCTTTGGGCAGGCCTTGTTCAGATCAGTGAAATCGACGCACATGCGCCATTTCCCATTGCTCTTCTTCACCAGCACGACATTAGCTAGTCACTCAGGGTACTGGACTTCCCTGATATGGCCTGCAGCGAGGAGCTTCTGAGTTTCATCCATGATCGCCTGCCTTCTCTCCTCGTTGAATTTCCTTCTTCTCTGTCGCACTGGCCTGACCTGGTTGTCCATTGCTAGATGATGGCACAAGAAGTCGGGGTCAATTCCCGGCATGTCTGAAGCAGACCATGCGAAAGCATCCAGATGCCGCTCTATCACCTTGGCAATCTGGTCTTGGAGCTCAGCCTCCAAGGATCTTCCCAACTTGAAGACCTTTCCCCCGATCTCCCTTTCGAGCCATTCCTCGACGGTTTGGGTCTAGCTTCCCTGGCGGTCACTGCCCTGGCAATTCCCAGCTCCCTCGCTTCCTCAGGGCGATTCCTTGCCTCTTCTTCCCGCTCGGCGTTCTCTCCCTCAGCCTCAGCATCCATCATGGCGACGTCTCCTCCGGTGGCCACCTCCATTGCCGCACCGACAACCCGCCACTCTGTTGGCTTGGGCCTCACACCGGGAGGCGGCGTCGTCGTGATGTAACTTACTGACCTCTTGTTTTTCAGGCTATTCTCATAGCACTTCTTCGCTTCTTTCTGGTAAGATTTGATGGTGATCACCACCCCTTCCATCGATGGCAACTTCACCTTCATGTGCCTGGTTGAAGGCACAGCTCCTATTCTGTTGAGCGTTGGTCTTCCCAACAGAATGTTATATGCTGAGGGAGCGTTCACGACGAGGTACTTGATTTTCTCCGTTCTCGAGCCCGCCTCATCCGTGAAAGTAGTTCTCAACTCTATATACCCCCTGACCTCCACCTGATCGCCAGCGAAGCCATACAAGCACCCTCCATAGGGCCTCAGCTGGTCAAGGGGCAACTGCAACTGTGTGAAAGTCGGCTAGAACATTACATCTGCCGAGCTTCCTTGGTCCACTAGTACTCTGTGGACCTTCCTTCCCGCCGTAACAAGCGAGATGACTATTGGATCGTTGTCATGAGGCACAACGTCCCTGAGATCTTCCCTCGTGAACGTGATGTCCACGTCTGGTGAGTGGTCCTCAAACATTTCCACCGTCATCACAGACCTCGCATACTTCTTCCTTTGTGACGCGGTGCATCCACCACCCGAGAAACCTCCTGCAATGGTGTGGATCTCTCCGTGGGTAGGCATCTCGTGCTGCTGAGCCTCACCACCTGCTGGCTGGGAGCTCGACGCGCCCCCCATCCTTCTATCCAGTAAGTAATCATTTAGGAACCCGCTCTTGACCAGGTCGTCGAGCTGGTATCCTAAAGCCAAACATGAGTCCACGGTGTGGCCAAAGCCCTGGTGGAACTCGAACCAGGCGTCTGGCTTTGGTCCCAACACCTTGTCGCCCACCTTCTCGGGTGCCTTCAGCCTAGCTGATCTATTGGGAATGGCGATCAGGTCCGCCAACCCCATGACAAACTTATGCTTCGGCGGGCGATTGTACTCCCGACGTGCCGGTTGAGGGCGCCCTGGGCCCCTGCCCTTGTTCTTCCTTGGATCATAAGGATGGCGAGTCCTCTGATCCCTCTTGGCCGCCGCTGTCTCCAGCACCCTCTGTGGCTGGATCCTGGTCTGGGCGCGTGGCCTAGCGGGGGCCACACTTCCCCTCTTCTCGGCGACCTCACTTTCGTCGGCGATGTGGGCCACCGCAAGTCGCCTAACCTCAGCAAACGTGGCGGGGTGAGCCCTGATCAACGCCTCACAGAAGGGTCTCGGCAGCACGCCCTTCTTGAATGCGTAGACCAGCATCTCTTCGTCCTTGGCCGGCGAGCGGACCATCTGCGCCCCAAAACGATTCAAGTAGTCCCTGAGGGACTCTCCCTGGTACTGCCTTATGTCGAACAGATCATAAGACACCCTAGGCGGCGCCTTGTTCACTATGTACTGCTCGACGAAGATCTTCGAAAACTGTTGGAAGTTGGTTATGTGACCTGTAGGCAGGCTCACAAACCATTCCAGCGCTGTTCCCTGGAGTGTGCTCACAAACATCTTGCAGTACACAGCATCCGATCCTCCTGACAGCATCATCTGCGTGTGGAACGTGGTGAGATGTGCCTCAGGATCCTCCACGCCGGTAAAAACAACCTTCACAGGTACCACACTCGCAGGGATAGGCGTGTCTGTAATCGCCTGAGCGAAAGGCATGGGAAAAACGCGAGGCGGCGATGACGGCGCGACCTCTTCAGCGACTGGGTGCCCTCGCTGCTCCTGAAGAGCTTGGCGCAATTCCTCAGTAACTCTGCTAAGCTCTTCATTCCTGGCCTGAGAGGCGACCAGGTCCTCGTGCATTTTTGCCTGCTCTATGCGCGAGGCTTCCACATTCGCCTGCAGCGAACGCATGATTTCCACCATCTGTGCCATAGTCATGGCGCCTTCAGCAGCAACGGGCGCAACTGGACTTGAACGGTTGCTTCTCATCTTTCTCATGAAAACTTGACAGATCACAAAGAGCGATGAACAACACCTTCTTCAGCGACGATCGATTCAGCGATCAATCGGTCAGAACTTCGCGAAACTCCAAAGAGCTTCAAGAACACAACCTCAACAGCAAACCTTCACAGAAACTCACGACTCCACCACAAACCACCGCTTCTTCCACGAAAATCCAAACGAGTGGCGAAACTTGGATCTCACCGATTAAAACTTGCGTAAGCAGCGAAAAACCTCTCCTCACCGAACAAGAACTCAAACGAACGGTGGAAAACACGAAACTACCGAACAAAGCTTAGATGAGCGGCGGAAAACGGTTGCACCAGCACACAACCACACAGAAACTGCAGAAACTTCCAAGAACTCACGCCGTGGATGGGAAGAGGTTTTACACGGCCCCACGGTGGGCGCCTGATGATCCTGCCTGTTGACCAAGACGCTGGAGCCTTGCCTCGTCAAATCTAGATCGACTTCTGCGCCGTGTTAGCCTCCATCCTTCGCCGCGATCCACCTCAAGAACCTGCAAAAGACAGAACGGCACCGCTGCGGCCGATCACGCTCCGACGCCCAAGTCAGCGACTGAACCACCAATTACTAAGAGAAAACTCAAGAACTCTAAGGAACCGTTCAAAAATTCTCTCTCAACGTACTCAAGACTCGCAAGCGTAAAGAAACATTCTAAACGTGCGTACCTCAGAAGTTCGTTAGAATCTCTTATATACCTGGGCACTTTCTCTCTCCAGACAGTTACGCATCTGGACACGTGGCTCGCATCTAGCTGTACACGTGTCACCATCTGGAGTATCCTTGACTTGGGCGCCACTTCTTACTCTTCAGGTTTTTTGGCTAAGTTACTTATGCATGACACAACTCAGTGCATAGTTGCCCTGGAGCGTGATCTCTTCTGAGTGGCGAGTTCGGGTGCCTTCGTACACACCTTCCCTGTGGTCTCGCCGGCCGCCTTCATGATCTACTCTACCTGCTTCACCGTGTATGTTCAGGTAAGCTGTCTCCCGAGCTCATCCTCTGGCTAGCTAGGAAATGACTATCTGACTTCATCTTCGGCGATGTCCTTGTTTCGGCGATCTCTAATCACTTGGTCGCCTGGGTTCACATCTGGCGACTTCATCTTCAACCCGGTGATCGCCGATTTAGGTATGCTGGAGATCGGAGCACGCCAACTTAATAACCGGCGACTACACGAGCCCCCCGACTTCCTTCCCTTCTGCCAGCCAGGTGTCCTGCTCAACACGCCTATATAATAGCTCGATGCCACGTCATCACTTCCGACTACCAGGGCGGTACACTCTCAATTGCACAAATTGTGAAAATCTTGAGAAAAAGATTCACTATCTTGTTGAAACTGTGGAACAAGCTTTCAAAAGGAAAGTCAAACTTTGAGAATGTCCTAGCATCTCAAAGCTGTGTTTTTGGAAAGGCTGGTTTAGGCTTCAATCCACAGAACAAGCAAGATAGGTTTTCAAAAAGTTTTTTGAGAAAATCAGAAAAACAACCGATTGTTAAGACGAAACAACCGGTTGTTACATGCTTTTACTGCATGAAGAAAGGCCACTCTGTTAGATTCTGCAAAATTAGAAAATATTATGTTCCTAAAGGTTTTATGAAATGGATTCCTAAGGGATGTGATGTTTCTAACAGCAAAGAAAAGCCAAGTGGACCCAAATTTGTAAGGGGACCAAATCTTGCAACTTGATTTTGTTTATGCAGGAAAATTGAAGAGAAAAGGAAGAATTTAGCCTTCTGATCAAGCTGTTAAAGAAAAATGAAATCATTGAAGCTGAATCAATGATATGCAAAAGGTTAAAACAGTGAAAAGAAGCTTTCTTGATCAACAAGCAATTGGCTCATTGAAGAAACAACACAAGGATAAGACCTTCCTTTTTATTTATTCTCAATTTCTGTTTCAAAGTTCTTTCTTATGATTAATTGTCTTTCAATCAATGTCATGTGCCTTAATCTGTTTCTGTTTATGGTTAAAAATTGAAAAATCAAGTTTTTTTAACTGCTGCAGAAAAACAACCGATTGTTTCTTCGAAACAACCGATTGTTTTGAGTCAGACAACACTGTATAGAAATTGATTTAACTGATTTTTAAATTTCTAGCCGTTGCAGATATTTTTCAAAGGGAGAATCTTGGTCAAAGGATCTGTGTTGAAAGCTGATCACGTTCAGAAAGGTTTTACAACAGTCATAAAGGAATATATTCCAAAATCTTGGAAATTCAAGAGCCTTAATGACTAGTCAAAGATCACATGTGAAGACCATGTGATTTTCAGCTTTTTCTGACATTTTCAGTGCAGAACAGAGTCAAGTCCTCTCTCTGAAAATCAGGTACCCATTGAATGAAATTAAATTCAAATTGATTCTCTTTCTACTATAAAATCATGTGCAGATTTCTTTCATCAAGAACAACCAATTGCAACATCTCTTGCAACATCTCTTGCACCATCTCTTGCAAATTTCTGAGAAGTGAGTGTTCATCTCTGCTGTCATGGAATCAACCCCTCCCACCTCTAAAAGAGTCAAAACCAGAGCTGTAAGGTTTGGAGGAAGGCTTGAAAGCTGGTTTTCTGGTGACACCGATCTCATTGAGAAGTATAGATATGAAACAAGTGTCAAGAAGATAAACAACCCCAAGGTTGTGTGCTTTGACTGGCTGAAAAGTAAAAAACTTGACAATGTGAGGAAGCTTCTCAAAGACCAGTCACTCAGAAAGTTTTTGGAACTCAAAGGGAACATATATCCAGATTTGGTGAGAGTTTTCTACACCAACTTGAAGTTTGAGGGAAACAACTTGGTCTCTCATGTGAAAGGCGTGGAGATGGAGATAACCCATGAGGTTTGGGCTGCTGTAGCTGGGCTTAAGTTCTCTGGATTAAGAATCAACAAAGGAAACCTTGGTGTGGTAGAAGATTTCAACAAAATCCAGTTCTACAAAAGTTGCTTGAAGAACAAACAATCTCAAGTTAGCACTTGCTCGGTTGGAGGCTTGAGGATTGATGAGAGGCTGCTTGCTCTCATTGTAACTTGGATCCTAACTCCAAGGGGGAGTAATCACTCAGTGTTGACTGAAGAAGATCTGGTTTACATCTTCTGTATCACCAAGAAAGTGAAGATCAATTGGATTCACATAATCAAGGAACATATGCAAAAAGCCACGAGTCAACTAAAGAGTTGAACAATGGATCACTCAGCAAGATGGGCTTCACAAAAATAGGTGGAAAATGGTTAAGTAAGGATGGTGATCATGGTGCCTCATCAAGTGCTGCTGCTCACCTTGAACAAGATGAACCTGCTAACATGGATGTTCAACATGAAGATCCAGCTGAAGATTTTCAAGATGCAGGACCTAGTGCTGATGCTGAACATCAAGGAGAAAGAATGCAAACCATGTCTCCTTTTGAAAGACTCATGGTGAATAGGCTAGACACAAGGTTTGACAACATGGATGCAAGGTTTATGACTCTGGACGAACAGATTGAAGCTGTCCATAATCAAATCTTTGATCTTCAGTTTGTTGATGAAGAAGACTGAGAGAAAAACAACCGATTGGCCATCGAAACAATCGATTGTTTTTGGCTGTTCTCTTTTCTGGTTTTAAAATTTCTTTCCTTCTGCTATTGCTGTTTTATTCTGATGTAATTGGAACAATGTTTTATTTTATCTCTTATCTTTGTCTATTTGTGAAGACAAATAGGGGGAGATATATGTTGTGTTTGTGTTTCCAATTTGTTTTAAGTTTCTGTTTTTCATATTGTTAAAAACAGGTTGAGTGATGTTATTTGGTTCTGATATTGAATGTTTAAGCTTTAATTGTTAATCTATATACTAACAGAATATCAGAAGTTCAATGTATTACTCAAAGTTCTTTTGCAGGAATTGCTTCAGACTTAATCAAAGAACAACACAAGCATCAGGGATTTGTCTTCATCAAATAGGGGGAGATTGTTGAACCAAGTGGTGTTCAATGTTTTGATGAATCCAATCCTTTGAAGGATGATGAAGTCTCTGCTTTGCTTGATGCTGCTGTGCTGGTTTTAGCTTTGTTTTGGGGTAGTTCAATGTTGTAATCAACACTTAGATTAAATCTCAAAGCAAAATGATTTTCAAACTAAGTTGAAACAACCGATTGTTTTGTCGAAACAACCGATTGTTTACACTTAGGTGTTTTGAGAAAGTTTGAAAACTGTTTTTGAATGGTATTTTTGTTAAGTAACAAAACAACCGATTGATTCGAGGAAACAATCGATTGTTTGTTTTAAAACCATAACAGAAAAAAAAAAACTGTTTTCTTTGACTGAGCTTTAAATGCTTTAACTGAATACGCTCCAGTCATTAAATGCTTTGACCAATCAATTTTAAATGCAATTAAGAGTTTGTTAAGATTTGATAACAAACTATATTCTTAGATATATTCTGAAAAACAGTTTTGATATATTAAGAATCTTGAAACAAAGTTTTTTGATCTAAGAGTTTTTCAAAGAGTTCTGAGATTGCTAAAGAGTTGAGAGATTGATCAAGGTTCTGAATAAGAATTCTGCTTGTATTGATTTCAGATTTTCATCTGTAACAAGTGTAATCTTTGTAAACTGCTGAACAATTCGTTTGTGTGTGTTGTTGAGATTGGTTGTGTGTTCTTGAGGTGTTCAAGATCAGCAATCTTAGTGTTGGCCAAGGAGAGTGTGTTTCTTGAGGTGTTCAAGGTCATTCTCTTGGTTGTGGTGTAAGTGATCAAGGTGTGGTTGCTTAGTGGATATCGTCAGGGTTTCTGAGAAGAATGGAGTATAGAGTTCTTGAGACATTGCCTTAGGTGTAGTTTGAAAACAAGAATTGTACCTAAGGTAAATGATCATTGGGAACTTTATACTCCTTCACCTTTTGCAAATGATCATTGGGAAGACACAAATTTCATATTAGAGCTTCCTAGGACAACAAAAGGTTTTGATTCCATTTTCATGGATATGGATAAACTCTTCTCTAGAGAAGTGATACATCCTCATGGTTTATCTTCAAGCATAGTGTTGGATAGAGCTCCAAATTTCGCAAACCATGATTTGAGGATTTTCTTGGGAAAACTTGCAACTAAGTTGTACACTTTGAATTCTTATCATCCTCAAAAGCATGGTCAAAATACATTTGAAAATCTAGCTCTTTCTACTATGCCTAGAATAATCATAAAGGACAAACACAACTCTAGAGATGAGCATACATACCATAGTGTAGTTCACAAAACTACCAATATTTTCCCGTTTGAAGTTGTATATGGACTTAATCCTCTTTCTCCTTTAGATTTATTACCCCTTCCTAATCCACATACCTTTGTGCATAAGGAAGGAGTTACAAAAGATGATTTTGTTAAGAAAATGCATGAGAGGATTCAAGAACAAATACAACAACAAATAGAGAAATATTATGAGAAGTTGCCAAAAACAATAGAAAAACAAAAGGAATGGCAACTTCCTAAAATTAATGTTTACACAACTGCTCAAACTAACACATTTGATTTGTTTGATGACTCACAGAGATGGACATTTGATCCTGGAGGACGAGCCTAGTTTTCAAAATAGGAATAAGGTTGTTGTTCGAGATCAAACCTGTAGATATGAGGACAGATCCTCTCAAGAAGGAGGGGATGATGGAAACCATCCAGCCACATACATCCACATAATGATGATAAAGAAGAAGCATTGGATTTAAGGACAAATCCTTTTCAAGAGGGAGGGGATGATGGAAGAGGCCCAAGCCCATGATAGAAAAAGCCCAAGCCCAAGCCCAAATACAAGTTCAAGCTTCAACTCAAGCCCAACAAATAGAAGATATGGGCAAACTAAGCATCATTGGATGTCTTTCTTTTGTAATTACTTTTGAGTATTTTTTAGTAGAACATAAAGGGAGGTGTAGATATAAATATAAGAGGTGCAAATGTATAAAGCTAAGTCACACCTTCCATGTGACACAAAAGAAGGTGTAGGTATAGATTTAGGAGGTGCCAAAAATAGAAACCAAGTCACACTTCCCTTGTGACTAGGAATTGGCTCCAAATTCAAATGCTTCTCATTTGAATTTCCCTCCACTTTCTTTTGAATTTCCAGCCCTCTAAACACTATAAATAAGAGGGCTTGGCTCATGTATTTGCAAGATTAATTGAATAGTGAAATGTTGCCAAAATTGTGTCATTCTCACTCCTTGCCTAAACTCTCTTAGGAATAGGCTTTTAATCTTCAAACCTTTCACCACCTTCAAAGGGGCTAGCCGAACCTCCCCATTTCCACACTCTTCATGCACCTTCAAGGTCACCACACCTCTTAGGAGGACCTTGTTCATCTTTTCCATTAAGCTTCCGCACCATCTTCCACAAACATCCAAGAAGAGCTCATAGGAAATCCATCACTTCTAACATATGGCATGGCTCATCTGTGTCAATGCTCAACGGGGATTTTACCGTTTGAAGAGAAAGTGAAGAGAATGTATTCATTTGTTATGTCTCTAAAGATAATATCTGAAAGTTCTCATTGTAATCCATAATTCCACAGCATATGCAGGGTGTCATAAATCATAGAGGATTCATGTCAGAAATCAAAGGAGGATAAGTAAAGTAAATTGATATTGTATTCAAGTAAAGTGATCTTAAAAGCATATGTTACCCTCAATTTGATATTGTAGAATATTGAGAAGCAGTACAAGTTTATAAAGTTCATGTAAAGTAAAAATGAATGAGTATTCAAATATAGTATTTAACAGCATAAGACTTCACTATGGAAAAAGGCATCACGTGAGAAACGACCAAAAAAGCAGTCACCACTTCACTCTGAAATTGTCATAACCATGATGAAAGAAGAAATTTAAGTTCGTTTTGAGAGAGTAAACAGGGAAAAAAAATGTTCATAACCCTTCAATTAGACTCAACTCATATAATCATTTTAGCTTTGAAACTCTCATATCTTCTATTTCTCTTTTCTTCAATTCCTAATGCCCTAGGCTACACTACTAGAGCTCATATCTTCATTTATGCTGGGTGCTCTCAAGAAAAATACCAACAAAACACACCCTTTGAAGCCAACCTCAATTCCTTTCTGTCTTCAGTTTCTGGCTCATCTTCTGACAATTCTTACAATAGCTTTGCTATTGGAAATGGAAGCTCATCACCACCAGAAGGATCCATATATGGCTTATACCAGTGCAGGAGTGATTTGAGGCCAAATGATTGCTCAAAATGTGTTAAAAGTTGTGTTAACCAAATAGGCTTGGTTTGTCCCTTGGCACTTGGGGCATCTTTGCAACTTGAAGGCTGTTATATAAGATATGAGCATGCTGATTTCCTTGGAAAACCTGACACAAGCCTTTGGTACAAGAAGTGCAGTAAAGCAGTGACAAATGATGCTGAGTTCTTCAGGCGTAGAGATGATGTTCTTTCTGATTTACAAGCAGCTAATGGATTTGGAGTCAGTACTTCTGGTTTTGTTGAAGGGTTTGCACTGTGTTTGGGAGATCTGAATGTGGCTGATTGCTCCTCATGCCTTCAAGCAGCAGTGGGACAGCTTAGGAGCATATGTGGTTCAGCAGCATCAGCTGATGTGTTCTTGGCACAATGTTATGCTCGGTACTGGGAAGCTGGCTACTATGATGAAGCAGGTTCATTTCATTTCTAATTCTTATATTTTCATTTGAAAATAGGACAAAATTTGGATGCAGTAACATCACTAATGCTGTTAATTTATAATATATTTAACTTTTAGAAGAAGTTAGATGAGAGAAATTTAGTAGAAATTAAGTATATACGTTACAAGAGAAGTTAAATTCATTATACCTTAGAAATTTTTTCAAGAACACAGAGGTTTATATAAACATGATCTGCATATTCTTCCCACTGACATTTGATAGAGGAAACTTTGATAATGATAAAAGAAAAGAAATTTGAAATTACTTTGAAGTTCAAAATATGCTTGGAATATGGCATTAAAGATCTCTTTGATCAAAAGTGAAGTAATAGAGGTGGAAAGGATGCAGCTAGTACCAAACAAATTATCAAATGAAGGGGCCAATTTGTAATCTTTTATGCAGCAAAGTGTTTTAAGTTTTATATTGGAAAATGCACACTGCAATTCCTGTGTTCTTTCTGTAACTTTTGTTACTTTTGGTTAAATCTATGAAAACACTTATTATTTTATTCTCTATCTTTGCTTGTTAGAGTATCATATCACTTGAAAACCTTACCATTTCTTCCTGTAACTTTTTTTTTTTCTGGTGGTCAGAATTTGACATAAAGCTAAATTTCAGTATTAATTAAAGATGAGATCACATGGAATCCAAGGAAAATCTTTTGATCTCAAATACTTTTTAATGTTTTAAACTCCTTCCCTTTCTTTTATTTTTATCTATTATTTAATATTTTTATCACACATTAAAAAATAATAAATAAATTAGTGAATAGAAAACTTTTATTAAAGTATTCTTAAAATTGTTTCTAATCTTATTATATGTAATTATTGTGCATTTAAATAAATAATTATTACAACTTTTTATAATTAGCATACATAAAAGTACTATCACCTATAATTGTAGAACAATATTTTCACCCATTTATTTAGTTAATAACTATGATAAAAGGATTTAAATTATTATAAATATTATTTAGGATAACATTGAAATAAAATTATAACTATTACATTAAAAATATAAATGACAGTGAATTTGAAAAATTATAAAAAAACTCAAACACACAGAGTGAATAGAGGGAGTACTGCCTCCCTTCTCATATATGAAAAAAAAAATCTTAATATTTTTCTTAAAATGTTTGTCTTATAAGATAAAAAATAGATATCATAATAGTGTAACTTTAGAGTGTTTTAGAAAAAAAAATTCATTGAATAAAATAAAAATAATTAAAAAAATGTGATTTTATTTTCTTATAAATGAAAAAGATGTGATAATTTTGAAAAATCTTCATGCATATTTACCAATTATTTTGATGCAACTTTATCTTTTGTGTAGAATCTTCTAATGAGGATGACCAAGTGGGGAAATCAGTTGCCATTATTGTGGGAGTTCTTGCTGGTCTAGCCATTCTTGTTGTCCTTCTCTCAATCTTCAGAAGAGCATTTGGTATATATAACACTTTAATTTCTTAATCTTCTAATGCTTATGATGAAACTTTTTTTTTTCTCATTAATTTTTCTGTAGAAATAACACTAGAAAAGGATTCAACTGAAAAATAAATACAAGTTGAAAAATCTAATTAAAAATAAACCTAATTTAAAACTATCAACTTAGGTATTAGAGTAACTTACCCTAAAAGTAAATATTCTAGATAGATATATGTATATACAAATATTTTATAGACTAATTAATGAATTGGTGAATGATGTGGTGCTAATGATGAATATTTTTTTTGGAATAATATGCAGGTTAAAAAATGTGGAGATGGGAACACACAAAGGAAGAAGGGGTGTAATCATTTCAAAATGTATGCATATGGTTGGTCAAAATTATTTTAGGAAAGTGTTGCTTCAACTTTTGTGCTATTGTTATTAATAAATTATGTTTTTCAGAAGGTGGATGTAATATTCTGGTTGATAAAGTGGATCTCTCATCACCTTCAACAAAAGGCTGCCAAATCACTTGCTCTTCTGATCTCAGAAACAAAATGGGATCATTCTTTTTGATAAAAATATAAACTTCTTTATTGCTTTACTACTCTTAATTGTCTAATTTTTTCTGGTCAATTAGATGCTGTTTCTAAGAGGGACATGTAGAGTTTAAGTGTTTTTCAATTAACTTCCTTATAGAAGAGGAAAAAACTCCCCTGAAATAGGAAAGGTCAAAGTGCACTTTATGTGTTATAATAGTATGATTTAAGTATTTTAGATTTTAATTATATTAATTGAGTTTTTTTAAGTATAGTAAATGTAATTTTCTTTTTGTGATTGTGCTATTATACTTTCTGTGTTAACTAGAATTTATTATGTGATATTGACTTAAATGGGTAAATATAGGTTGGTTTTTTTATATGTTTGAATTGATTTTAGTTGGAATTGTTAGACCTAAATATGGAATTGTTAGACATTTTTATTATTTAAATGTGCTCTCATTTTTAATTCTATGATTTATTGAAATTTTTAATAATATATTTAAATAGGTCAAATTTTAATTATATAATTTATTGAATGTTTTAAAACAATATATTTAAATAGGTTAGCTTGACAAATCTAACTAGCTTTTTAGGTCCAAACTTAACCTTTATATAATGAAGGTCAAGTTTTTTTTATCAGACTTTAATGTGGTCTAATCTATTTGCACTCCTACCTGAGGTCTATTTGTTATTAAAACATTTACTTTCATTAATTCCTTTTTAGTATAAATTATTTTATAAAATCTAAGGAATGCAATAAGTTTATTCATTTTAAGAAAATAGTTATAATTTTTTATTTCTCCCCTTTTTATTTCATAAAATAGTAAATGCACGTATGAAAATTAATTAAAAATTAAATGAAATGTAAGTATAATTGAAAAAATTGATCCTTTGTAGAATTTTAAAAATACAAAATCAATTTTTTTAAAAGAATCTGAGTATTAGAAAAATGGAAGAAAGTATTTAATAATTTTTCATTAATAATTATTTAGTGGTTTACATTATAGGAGATAAGGGTGGGCAAAAAATCCAAATTACAAAATCCAATCCATAATGATCCAAATCCATATTAGTTTTAATCCATTTAAATGGATTTATCTTAAATCCAAATCCATATTTTTGGATTTTAAATCCAATCCATTTAATTGGATATGAATTAAATATGGATTGGATACATTTTTGGATTATCCAAATTGCATTTTTGGTTGGGTTTTGACTTGGCACGATCCAAGTTGAGCCAAGACAATTCGGGCTGATGTCGAGCAGAGTAGGCCCGAACCGATGTCAAGTCATTCGGGCCCGGGTCGTTGTCGAGTGTCTGAACCCGGATGTTAATTGCAGATTTTTAGGGAGGATTAAAGATTTGGAGTAAAGGAAAATAATTTGAGCTAAAAAGAGAAAGCTAGAAGGTCCCAGAATGGAAAAAGATGCAGAGAAAGATTGAGCTTTTTTTATGTTTTATCACTTAGCCCGTTAGCGCGACACAAGAAGCCACCTAACCCTAGAAAATTAGGATATATAGGGGGCTAGAGGTTCAACCCTGGTGTGCCAGATTGAGAGAAAAACACCATAGAGTGAATTGTGACCCAATTGTGAGAATGGACGGTGTTAGAAGTATGTGTGGCTAATTCTACCCTTTGGGATTGAGAGTAATATGCTCAATGCTCAAACTCTTATGTATTGAGGTGATATCTTATATATTAATATTCAGTTCTTGATTGATTATTAGTATTGTTGTTTTACTTTTAACTTTTCGTGACAAATTGAGAATCTTAAATCTGACCGGGAGGTATTTTTAGGGTTTAGACCTAAACAACAATACTTAACATATTTGAGTATTAGGGATAGACTTGAAATGTTAATTGTCATTAACGTCTGAGTGTGATTCTAAGTTGATTTTATAAATATGCGAGGGATGGATATTTAGGAAACATTCTTAAGGATTTTATATGCGAGGGATCAATATAAATGACACTACAAGAAAATCATGAAATAGAAACTAATTTTTAGTGACCAAAATAATTAGTTGCAATAGTAACTAAATTAGAGACCATTTTGGAAACTAAAACAAAAATTGGTTTCTAAATTAGTTTATATTATTTTCTATTATTGTTAAATAGTTTCTAAATTGGTCTCTAATTAGCAACCAAAGTTTTAGAGACTATATTTAGAAACTAAATAATTGGTAGATAAAACATTGGTTGCTAATTAGATACCAATTTAGAAACTATTTAACAATAATAGAAAATAATAGAAACTAATTTAGAAACCAATTTTTGTTTTAGTTTCTAAAATGGTCTCCAATTTAGTTACTATTGCAACTAATTATTTTGGTTTCTAAAAATTGGTTTCTATTTCATGATTTTCTTGTAGTGTGAATTTTCTACGGATATCAATTTTAATCAAATAACTCAATATTAACATGCTAATCAAAATACATGAGAGTGGGAGAGATGAAACCTAATCCCTATTTTTCCAATTGAAGCAACTAATTCTTTGTTTGTTTTCTTATTGATCAATGTCAACACAATCACTTCAAAACCTCTTTTTATTGTTATGTTGTTATATTTAGGGAATATTGTACTCGATAATTCACTGTTCCTTATAGGATCGATATCCGTCCTTAGGGACAATTATTACTTCTGACAAACGCAATGCACTTGCCGTAAAAAGTCATCAACCATCACATTAGAGCACATGCTAAAGGATGATACAAACTCATCCACCTTACTTTTCGAGGTAAACTCAGAGGCATATGAGGTGACCTCATTGAGTACCCAAGAGTACTCGGGATTGAAGAAGGAACTTATCCTTCCTCACCCTCTTAGCCAAGCTTGGCCCAGGGACCTCCCCAACATCTTGGGATGAGACTTTTCTCCTTGGAATTATGGCAACCTTGTTCCTCCCTGGTGTAGCAGCAACTGCCACCATGACAATTGCCATTGGCACGGTAGGGATGGTCTCAACCACAATCGTTGTGTGAGGAAACATTTCCCCCAAGACATCCCCTTCAACGAGAATGAGTGAGCATGACTTGTTGAGGAACCTTATTCGATGGGAACAACCTCTCTGCTCACAAGAGGGTTATTCTTGGTGGAAGAAATAGGACTATAAGAAGATGAAGCAAGGGAAGTAGACATTGAAACATACCTAAACAAGAAAGGATGAGCAAATGCATGAAAGGAAGAAGAACAAAAGCATTGGAGGAGGAACGAAAACAAATCACATATACCAAAAGAAGCGAAGCAAGCAAAAGAAGACATTGTAATGGCTCGTGTTTGATTTTTGTATGTTTTTGGAAAAAACGCTTCACTCAAACCCTAAACATTCAAAACATCATGTCGAAAGAGACAAACACAAAAAATGAAGCATCATGTCCACCTAGGACAACTTGTCTCTTTGGGGCAACTTTGAGGAGAAACGTCAGTTGTCAAACTGACATGATATGTCAAAATCATATAACTCATCATTAGAAATAAAAACCCGTAATTAATGTTCATGGGGTTTTGTTCCCCTCGTTAAGACATGTCATTATTACTATTTCATTACAATATTTACCTCTTTAATTGCATCATAATAAACTCGGACCATCGAGCTATATAAACTGAGAGCATCGAGCTAGGAGGATGGTCACAATGCTTGACTTATGACTAGTGCTAAAAATATTACTCACTTTCACAAGCTTAGCCAAATGATATCACCAAAGTTGAGTTCAAAATAAAAGCCCAATTACCTTAAAATCGATTACTGAGCTTAGAGGACTTGTGTACTACCTAGTACTGAAAAATATTGAGAATATTAATACATTCTTGCGATATTGGGTATTAGCCACTTACAGATTCAAATAACTCAAACACTCTTAAAAACTCACTTCTATTACCATTGAAATTGACTTGATATCTGACAACAAGTATTTAAATGAATATTTAGTATAGTGCAAATGTCTATAAATATATCTTTAGAAAGTAATAGTATTGTTTCGACCTCAAGTCTATTGGGCAGCATCACTTGGGTCAATCACTGCATCCGAAGGATTGTCTGTTTTGGAGGTTGGTGTTTCGTCACGGTTTTGTCCTGAAAAAGTGCCTCAAAGGGTGAAGGGAGTATATAAATTGCCATTGGCCTTGACTCCTTAACGATGTGAGAATATATTGACATACAGAAACAAGTACAATTTCGAATGAAGCGAAATTTGATCTTTAAAGATAAAAATTATGAAGAAATATCTGGTCTCAAAAAGTGCAAATTCCTTCATCTGTCTTTTGCAGAATATTTAATGAAAGTTGTTTCAATTGGACTGAAATTTAATCAGAATTTGCAGAAAAATCATACATACAAAGGTATCCTTTTAAGCTATTTTGTGTGTCAAATTTAATTGTTAGTACCATATTTAATTTTTATTTAATTGAAATAATAATTTAATAACTTTTTTTTTATCAATCCGAGTGAGAGTCACCCTAATTAATACGATATTTAAAACAACCACATTGCATTATTTTTTTTGTATTAAAGGTCAGATTTATCGGATCGTGATTTGTGAATACAACAGCACGAAAGTGCACATGCAATTTTTTCATAGTCAATGGTAAATATTGTAATAATTGTAACTAGGAAACTTTACAACTTTTAAGTTTTAAATATTATTTTATAATAACGCAGATAACGTTAGACTCTCATGACAAATGGTAAGTATTTTAATAAACCTTATGTAGATGTTATCAATTTTTTTTAACTTTAACATATTTAGAGAGGAGAACAGGAGGCGTATCAAATGTAGTCGGAGGGATGAATAAGGGAAAAAAAATATAATATGACTAAACCCCACTCATGCAACAAAATTTGGAGAAGGAAGAAAAATAACAAAATGCATACATCAAAGTTTCATCTTCAATGGGATGAGCTTTATTCTACTAACATATATGGGCGATAATGCTATACTTCTTAATGAGGAATCGAAAGAAGACATGGGTAAGATTATTTGGGAGAACAACGAATGGTTGACAACTATGTTCAAATCAAGCATAGTATGAATATGAGGCTCACACACTTCTCTTAAATGGAGTGTCCGTGTCGAGCACACGTATGAGACACCGACACTTGTAGAATACATATCGGTAAAGTGACTAATTTAAAAAATATTTGTTGGATTTCTGATAATTCCAGCATGATTTTAACACAATTTTTAAAAGGAGAAATACATTAAGTTTATAAAAACTCAAACTTATTGTATAAATTTTTATTATGATTATAAAAATAAGGAACAAATCCTTTTGAACTAGCCATGAGAAACATCTTTCTGCTAAAAAAAACTGAAACATACTTGTGCACATAAATCTTTATTGTCAATTTATATAATTCATAATTATATAATATATAGATTCATGTCCCCGCGTCCTATATTTTAGAGATTATATGTATCTCTGTGTCCGTGTCATATCAATGTACGTGTTAGTGTCTATGCTACATAGGTATGAACACAATGAACTTGGGTAAAGTGCAGGGGATACCAATTCCTCCTTGGAGGCGAGAATGCTTCCAGAAAGTTGCTGCTACAATCAAAACTCTAATCTCAATCAAAAAAGCCATTGATGATAGGGAATAACTAAAGTATGCTAGATTGTGTGTATGAATGCAAATTAAAGTTGATGCAAAAGTGAGAAGGAAGATAGAAATCAATAATAGAATGTATCTTGTATCTATTGAATAAGAAGTGTCTCTTAAGGCCATTGTTGGGTGGTGAGTTGCAATGAAAGAGCTGAGAAGTTGTGGATGTACTACATAGAAGGTTGAGACTTTCTTGGCTCAAGCTGGAACACTTTCTCTATGCCTACATACCAAATCAGACAAGTGAATCAACCGGTGGTATATTCTTCACGTGATCGTGCTCTAGACCTATGGGATTCACGTCGACTGTTGTTTCAACACCATTGAGGAGATGGTGGAGATGGAAGAGGGATCTGTCTCTTGCACTTTGACCACCGCTTTAACGACGGTTAGGTAGCGGTGATACTGAGTGGATTTTCTAGCTCTTGTTTAGTCTTTTTTTGGAATAGACTACGAAACATTGAAGGCGGTGGCAGAGGAGGTGATGATATTCGTGGTGGCATTGTTGTGTTATTTGTTAATTCATCGACATTATCATTGTAATGTTGATCGTGGTTATTTTTTGCTCTTCGTTTCTTCTTTTTCTTTCGCTGGTTGGAGAGAACTGAAGCTCAAACCATAGTTATCTCTCTCTTCACATTGCTCTTATTATTATTTTTTAGACTGGGTAAAGCCCACACAAAGCCATATACTTTTTCCCACTAATGTTAGTGTCTTCCTAACCCATTCAAAGTAATAACATTATTTTTTTAGCGTAGTCCAAGCCCACACAAAGTTTTTTTATTTATTTTCCTCTCAGGTTATCGTCCACTTAACCCTCTGAAATATATTTATATTTTTTTTTTCCAACTTTAGTGTGGACTTGACCCATACAAATGTTTTATTCTATTTATTTTGTCAAAAACAGTAGCGTATGCTGAACCCACTCTAAAGTTTTATAATTAAATATTATTTCTCTACTTTCCATCTATTTGGCAGACGTTACTAGCGTCCTAGTGGATAGTCAACACTAAATTACATAGCTTCTAGCCTTCTAGCGTGTGCATTTTGACCGAAACTACTTGGACGCAAATAACGCATTAGCGTATGCTTCTTTCCCATTATGTCCATTTTTGTCTGACTCTAATTTTTTACTTTCTTGTAGTGAATGTTCGCTATTTTTTGCAAGTATCGTCTGATACTGAGTTATCAGACGATACATTTGATTTAAACAGACGATATGATAAAATATTTTTGCAAGCTTAATCTTATGGTTCCTCCTTCATAAGTTAGTTATGAATAGATAACATGTGAAAACACAAGGAGGAGAGCGAGAGTTTACATGGATACATCCAGTTCAATACAATGTCTAAGTGATCAAACGATCACAATTTTGCTCACTAGAAAGGGTAACATCTTTTGACTTATACAATGGTTTATGTTCATTCTCCTAGTTTGTTGGTTTGAACACAACAACGTTCTTAAAAGCTTTTGGGCATAAAAAATTGAAAATGGCAGAGTTTTGGCACTTGCAAATGACTTATTCTTTTTTTTTCTTCTATTTTAAGTACGTCTTTATAAAGGCTTGGAATAAGTACTCTTTACATTTCCTTTTCTAGCCATTGAGTAGCTTTGAATTCTCTTCATTGTTTTCTCCTTCTTTCATTATCGTTTGATGAGTTTTAAACTATGAGAAACATTTAATGCATTGCATGCCACATTAAATTTATTAATTATATATTTTTCTTATTTTCGTAAAAGTAAATACATTTTTTATAATTTTGATTAGGATATCTTTTTTTTTCCTCGATTGCGTTAATGGTGGTTTCATTCGGGATTATTTAAATATCTAAACTTCCAGAAATTAATTTTCGAAATGTAATGCTACATTTTTATTATTAATTTTGAAAATTTAAACAAATTCATTCCAAAACTTATTTCTGAAATGTTACTAAAAAAGAAGACTTAAAAAAATGAATTTCAAATAACTACACTTCTGAAATATAAAATAATACATTTTCGGCAAAATAGTTTTCAGAATTCATTTTTCAAGGCTATGAATAAATTCTGAAGTTAATTTTTGGAAGATAAAACATATTCTAGAAATTAGTCTTCTAAAAGTTTTTTACATAAACAGAAGTGGCGAAAAAGACAACGTTTGTGAAGAAAACAAAGATTGTTAAGAAGGAGAGAAGGATGGAGGAAACATTCTTAACAATAAAAATATGATTTTTTTTTTTCCAAATATTTGCATACAAAGGAAAAAGAAAACATTTTCGGTGTTTCAATTTGTATGGTTAAAACCAGAAACTAGATTGAAAGTAAAATAAAAAATAAAGGATTAATTAAGTATTAATTAACTTATAAATTTGAGTATTTTTAATTTAATTTTTATAATTTTATTTATTTATTTCAACTTAAAATACTTTTTTTTTATTTTTGTTTAAATATTATACTGTTTGATTTGTGTCGTTTTAAGGTGATTGTGATTTTTGTCTTCTCGTCTTCAACACATCTTTAAAGTATTTAAAATTTAGCTGAGCCAAAAATGAAGTATGTTCAGATATTTTGAAAAGTCCAAAATATAAAATAAGGTGCTGTGAAGTGAAAAAAAGAAGGTGTGGAAAGTAGCTTGTAAATTATTTCAATTTGAATTGGGTTCAAGCAAGTTCCCATAGACCTGGTCCTGAATAATTATTACCCAACTGTAATATAACCCTAACTTTATACCATTTAAAAAGAGGCAGTTTCTTCCTGCACCCCTATATTTTTTTCCTGTACCCCTACAATGTTATGTAAAGACCAAACTGTCCCTATTATTTTTTAGAACTCCTAAAATGCACTTGAACTGTATTTATTTTTTTGTATTCTGGATTATGGAATCCAGGAAAATTTCGGATTGGCACTTTCGCTAAATTTCAGATCCACCAATCTGTAACTCAAAATATGCATTCCACATTCAAAAATCCATCATTCAAAAAAAGCATTCCGGATCCACCAATCCATAACAGAAATATGCATTCCGGATTCAGAAATCCATAATTAAAAAAAAAGAACATCCCGGATGCACCAGTTCATAACAGAAATATGCATTCCGGATTCAGAAATCTATAATTCAAAAAATACATTCCGGATCCACCAATCCGTAACAGAATTAGGCTTCTGGATTCAACAATCTAGAAATCAATAATTTATGCAAAATTTGCTTCCAGAACACCCCCTCATCCGAAAAAAAAAAATTAAGTTCTGGATTGATGAATCCATAGTACACTCCCAGATCCCAATTTCCAATAACCACGTGATCTTTTTCAAATAAAAGGTCAAGGTCAGTTTCGGGATTTAGAAAATTGTGGGGGTGCAAGAAGAAAAACGTAGGGGTATAGGAAGAAGAAGCCTTATAAAAAACACAAGAACATTTCCAGAGATACAATAAAGACAATTTCTTCCTGCACCATATCAATTATATCAATTTTAACCTGCACCTTATCATTTTTCAAATTTCCAATAGTAAATAAAATTATCCGGAATAGTAAATAAAATTCAAAACTAAAAAAATACATTCTAGAAAAAAAAAATCCAAAATCCAAAACACAAAATTAAAAATTTATTTTGGATAAAAATCTTTAGAATCCAAAAATGTGTTTTGGAAATCAAAATCCAAAATATTTCCAAATAAAAAGTTTCGAAAGTAATTTTTATTTACACCCTCCTTTTATGTAAGGTTATTTTCATCATTTGGAAAAAACACTTTTGTCATTTTCAATAGCAAATTGGGTACATGTTGAAATTGATATGGTGCAGGGAGAAATTGCCTACAATAAAGTCTTACATGTGACAATGGATCCATGACTTAATCCTTTTGTGTGGATTTGAACTTGTCAAAAGCTAGAATTTTCAAATTATTGTAGCTAGAAGAAGATTTCATAGACTTTAATAAAAGTTGATCAAAAAAGTGTAACTATTGAAAGTCATAGATGATTACATAAGTTGTTTAATTTTAAATAAAGTTGAGTGTTGCAATTGTCAACTTTATGTTATAAAATATAGATAGTGTATATTTTAAGCTTAGGTTTAAGTCATATACAAACTTATCTAATATTACATACTATCAAATTTTTAAAAGATTATAATTTTGACCTTTCTTAATTTTCATCAATGGTTTCGATTTTAGTTTCTGATTTTAGAAAATATTTATTTTTTTCCGATCCTAAATTTTGCATATGCTTATTTTTGCATTTTAATGGTTAAATCATTTTTGCAGTACTTTAAATGAATAAGTTAGATCTAGAATTCAATTAAAGCAAATAAAAAAAGAAACAAACCAGACAGAAATATATGATAATTGAAGCCAAAATTATGTTTTCATTAGAAATCCAAAATAAAAAAAAAAAATCGTATATGAAAAATTTATAATTATTTCAACAACTAATTTTGAATAATAATTTTTAAAATATAAATTAATACACTTCACACAATATATTATATTTAGATATTATTATTTTAAATTTATATTTTAAATAATGTCTTACCTTTAGTATATTTTTTGGAAATCATATGAATTAATTATCCATAAGATTTAGAAAGATATATGTATAGGTCAGACCGAGGTCATCGACTTGAGAGAAAAATATCAGACATTGGACATCGGTGGGTCCCACAGATTGCATGAGTTAACACGAAGTTAACACTCAGATACCAGAAAAGACCCAAGTCACGAGAGGATCATGCATGGGGTGTGTATTGTACACTCGGGTACGACACAAACAAGTGTTCCTTGGAGGCACTAAGGCCGTTAGGGTTAGGGTTTCTAGGAAAAGACTTAGGGCACCCACAAAACAGATGGCCCCGGAGCATTGGTGCACAAGTTGGTACCTTGGCGGCCATAATGTTAGTCGTTGCACTCTAGTAAAGGGAAGTCTTACGTGCTAAATTACGCTAAGATCGTGTAATAGCGGCGCAAGAACATTCTCCCTGGTACCCTAGATACGGGTAACAAAACAAAAGTAAACCCTAGCTACAACCTATATAAAGGGTGGTAAGAACCCTAAAAAGGTACACCGTTTCTAAGACTGAATCTACTTTATTCACTTACTGTTTCTTTGCTCCAGTACTGACTTGAGCGTCGGAGTGCAAACGGTTGCCAGGGCGCCCCTTTGTCTCTACAGGTACAACGTTCTTCCACCAAGAGGAGTGCGGGAGAAGGAAGAGATCGGCGGAGCCTGAAGCTACCGTTCGAGTCAACGACAAGCAAGTCAACTGGCAAGAACATTTGACGTCGATCGTGGGGCCCGATAAAACCAGGTCCCTCTCACCGTCGTAGTAAGAGCCTACCACCAATATGAGGAGTACAAGGCAAGGATCAGCCATGACCGAAGGAGGGGAGAACATTACCTTGCAGCAAATGATGGAGACCATACGTGCCCTTCAACTGGCGGTAGCGGCATCGAGGGTTGACCAAGATCGTTTCCAAGTTGACCTAGTTGCGTCTCAGGCAAGTAACGAAGAGATGCGCAAAACTAATGAGGAACTGTGAAGGAGTTTGTAGTAGGCAGGGGAGCGTGCGATGGATGAACGAGCCCCACCCATGCCAGCTAGGGCACGCCCTAAGCCTTTCTCTCAAGCAATCATGGACGCTGTGATACCAGCCACCTTCGTGGGTCCGAAGGCCACCTTCACAGGTGTAGAGGACTTAGAGGCTCATCTCACATCCTTCCACACCCAGATGATGCTGTCAGGAGGCTCTGACGCCGTGTACTGTAAGTTATTCATGAGTACGCTCACAGGCACAACGTTGGACTAGTTCGTTAGTCTTCCCGACGGACACATTACCTCGTTCGAACTGTTCTCAACACTCTTTAGGAAGCAGTATATTGTCAACCGGGCTCCCCCTTCAGTCTCTTATGACTTCTTTAATGTAAGGCAGTACCAAGGAGAGTCCTTGAAGGATTTCTTAAATAGATTCGGGGCACAGGTGGTGAAACTGCACACCAAGGACGAAGATATGATGGTGTATGCTTTCAGGAAGGAAATGCTGCCAGGAACCTTCAGTGATTCACTAATAAGATATCGCCCCAAGACATTCTGTGAGATCTGGCGTCGAGCTATGGCCCACATCGTCGCAGAAAGAGAACTCACTGAGAAGCGCGAAAGTGTCGCCCCAGTCCAACCTCGAGGGACTAGTCGACCTCAGCCCATGAGGGTGCATGAGGTGACGACAAAGAAGAAAGTCTTGGGAAAGCAGCAATCGTATGAAACCAGGAAGCCCCAGACTAGGGAACGAACAAGGGAAGACGCACTCCCCAGGCATAATTTTCTAGTAGAACTCAAGGAGCTGATCGCTATTCCTAATATAGCGGAAAGGCTGAAGACACCCCAAAAGATTGACAAAAAGTTGGGGCCCAGCAAGAACACTTGGTGCGAATTCCACCAAGCCTACGACCACGCCATACACAACTGTTTGTTTCTGGGATACCAGTTGGACGAACTAGTGAAAAGCGGCTTCCTGAAAGATTACCTACAAGAGCCGCAGGGGGCTCAGGTGCTAGTTGCCCCAGGAGGTGATCAGGGGCACGAGGTGCCATTCATGGTGAGATCAACACCATCTCTTGAGGGTTCTCAGGAGGAAGATGCACCGCCTCCCAGTGGAAGAAGTATGCACGAGAGGTGATGGCTGTAGAGGTATAAGAGGCAGATCAGACTCCCGATGTCGACCTCGTCTTCACCAAGGCCGACCTCTAGGATGTTGTCCCACACGACAATGATCCAGTGGTGGTTTCAGTAGTAATAGCAGGAAGGAGGGTGTATCGCGTCTTCGTGGACCAGGGAAGCTCGGCCGATGTGATGTTCTAGTCGACCTTCAATAAGTTACAGTTGTCTCCAGACCAGTTGAGGCCTTATACCGGCTGCTTGTATGGTTTTGCTGGAGATTATGTAGAGGTGCGTGGACACATAGAGCTGATGACGACCTTCACAGATGACACAACTTCACGCACTGCAAACATCAGGTACCTCGTTGTTAACGCTCCGTCAGCCTACAATATACTTTTGGGTAGACCTACTTTGAACAGGATTGAGCGGTGGCCTCTACGAGACACAGAAGGAGGCTAAGAGGTGCTGATAGCATTTTCATGAAGGTCTTCTTGAATCATGTAAGAAAAAGTGGTGCGGAAGCTATGAAGGTGTGTGAGCAAGATCCTCCTAAGAGTGGTGTTGATCTTGAAGGTGCATGATATGTATGAAGCTAGGGAGGTTCGGCCAACCCAAGGAGAGGTGAAGGAGATGAAGTTTAGAGCCTAGAATTCTAGGGAGAAGCAAAGCTTGGCACAAAATGGCAGCATAACTTTACTCACAATAAACTTGAAAATACAAGGTGTAGGCTTCTCCTTTTATAGGCTAAGGAGGACCATAATGCAACCCTAATGCTAGCCAAATGAAATGTAAATGTGAAGCACATGGGTGCACATGGCACATGGGTGCACAAATGAGCACATGGGGAGGGGTGTGTCTAGTTTTTATGCTCACCCCCTCCATGGGCTTTCTAGACCGGCCTTGGTAAATTTAGAGGTTTTTTTAGAAACTCTAAGTTTACCTAGGTTGGTGTTTTAGGTGCCAAAATTAATTCTAAGAAAATTACAAATAAAGTTCCTATGCTAATTTTGACAAGAAATTAAAGTCTACTCTACACTAGAGTTTATGGCATTTGAACATGTAAAAGAACGTCTTCTTGGATCCTCTTGGCCATAACTCTATGGTTGGCCCAAATCTACCCTTTGGTGGGCTTGCATGTGGGCTTGTGCTTGGGCCTCTTCCATCATCCCCTCCCTCTTGAAAAAGGATTTGTCCTCAAATCCATTGCTTCTTCTTCTTCATGGCTAGGGGAATGGATGTGGCTGGATGGTGTCCATCATCTCCTCCTTCTTGAGAAGATCTATCCTCAGATCTACAGACTTGATCTCGGATAGCAACCTTTTGCTTCGCCAAAGCTTGTCCTCCTGGATCAAACGTCCACCTATAGAAATAATCAAATAAGGCATAGGTGTTAGTTTGCAAATTAATTTTACTAGGTTGCCATTTTTGTTTTTCTTTTGGTTTTGGCAACCTTGGACAAAGTTTCTCTTTTAATGGTTGTGTGTGGTCTCTAATCATCTTATGTATTTTAAAATGTTCATTTGTGGTTACTTTCTCTTTAGGCATAAATCCTATAGAAGATGGTAACAACTTAAAAGGAGAAAGATGATTGAACCCACACATAACTTTAAAAGTAGAAATATAAGTAGTTTTGTGAACTACTTTATGGTATGTTTGCTCACCTCTAGAGTTGTGTGTGCACTTCATGAATATTCTAGGCATAGTAGAAAGAGCTAGATTTTCAAATATATTTTGACCATGCGTTTGAGGATGATAAGAATTTAAAGTGTGCAATTTAGTTGGAAGTTTTCCAAAGGAAATCCTCAAATCATGGTTTGCGAAATTTGGAACTCTATTCAACACTATGCTTGAAGATAAACCATGAAGATGTATCACTTCTCTAGAGAAGAGTTTATCCATAACCATGAAGATTGAATCACAACCTTTTGTTGTCCTAGGGAGTTTTAATATGAAATTTATATCTTCCCAAGGATCATTTGCAAAAGGTGAAGGAGTATAGAGTTTATGAGACATTGCCTTGGGCGTAGTTTGAAAACAAGAATTGTACCTAAGGTAATGTCTTTGAACTTCTTTTCTCATGGGGGACAAAAGTTTTCCTTTTAAAAGCTCTAGAGTTTTATCAACTCTAATTTGTCCCATGAGTTCTCCTTCATGAAGACTCTTTCTCTTATGTGTAAGGATAGTCTCGTTGTGACAACCATTGTTTATAAGGATTTGTACACTTTGCAATGGTTGTCTCAATAAGACATGACAAGTTTCTTTAGGCCCTACTTCACATAAAAATTTGTTTTTGTAGATGCTTATAGAAAACTTGACATTCACTTGGTGATATCCTAGCACATATGAGAAATAATCTATTTCATTTTTATCTATGCAAGCTTCTTTTAAAGACTCTTCTTTTTCACTTAGGCTTGCAAGTGTTCCTTTACAAAAGGTAAGGCTTTGAGGTTGTTCAGCAAGACACATATTTTCAAAGGTATTTTTAAATCTTTGGTCTTGTTGAATGACCTTGTGGGAAGGAACACTCTTCTCCCACGCCTTTTGTTCTTCAAGAGTCTTCTCATGCTTTTCTTTTTCTTCTTTTTCTTTAGCTTCCCTTTCGACTTCCCCTCTCTTCTTTTGTATTTTTCTTTCCTTTCTTTCTTTATGGGAAGCAAACAATTTTTCTACCCTCATTTCCCAATCTAGGCAAGCTTCTATATTTTCTTTTCCATGGAAATGGGGTTGTTCTACCCTAACCTCTCTTGGGTTTTCTTGTTCTTTTCTATCTCTTCTATGTCTTCTAGGGGGTGCTTGATAATAATCATTTACTTTAATGCTTCCCTCCCCAAAAGAATCATGATCTTTAGAGATATATGCATGAGAAGGTAATTTTTTTAGAATGTGAGACTTCTCATCCTTTGCTTTAGTCAAAACATTAAGTTTAGTCTCACTCTCCAATTGTCTATATGCAATTGATTGCACAGTTTGTGAAACTTCTTTCAAAAGAGTTTTTAAAGATTTTAATTCACTTCCAATAGACTTTGTAGAATGAGAAGAAGAAGACATGGCTAAAGCTTTGTGTATACAAGTATTTTACCTTGAGAAAACTTAGGAAAGTCAAAGAAGGTAGTTTTCCAGGTAAGGGAGGTGAGTCACAAAGGACTACTTAAATACCAAGCCTTTGCCTTTGCCAAAAACTATCCCCCAATGTCTTCACACAAAGCTTTCTCTTAGTAAACTACTTAGAACACAATTAAGTTGAGAAATCAATTTTTTTTTTCAATGCAAGAAAACAATGTATGCTAACTAATTAACAAAGCTAGACGGTTTTAACAAATCTTAAAACAACCACACATACAAAGCGTTACTAATTAAGCAATATAGAAACAACTAAAAACAATTAACAATTGCTAATTAAAGATTTCTACACTAGTCGGTCCTAGGTGAGGCTTCTTGGACACTTGGAGCCCTTGAAGACACACTCACCGTCTAAAACGTAATTAAAAGGGTAATTAACAATAAACCAAGTTGCAAAGGAATTAAGAAAACTCCCTTTGTTGGTCCTCTTTTTGGTTAGTGCACTTCCTTGTTGTCTATGCTTGTTTGATCCTCCAAGTGTTTGTAGTGTTTTCTTTTTCAAGAATGCTTGTTTCGGCTTTGGCTTTGTCTTCTCCTTAGAATGATGGTCTTAATTCTCCAATTTCCAGCACCTATCAAAGGGCTAAACCTTAACCAAGTCAAGTTTCAATCCACATAAGCACCAAAGAAGAGAAGAAATTCCAGCACCCAAATTAGAGGTCAAAGAACAAAAGCAAGAAACAATTAAATTGAATAAAACAGTACCACCAAAAGGATTTAGATTATGACAACTAGAAAGAGAGTCAAGAAATTAAAGCAACAAATAAAAGGTACTCAATTAAAGGTTGGCACACAAAAGAATTCCTAAAGAAAAGCACTAGATTAGATGACCAAATAAAAAAACAGCACCACTGGAAAATGTTGTGGGCCAGAAAACGTGTTTGTTCCCCAATTTATGCTGAGCTGTATTTTTAAAATTTGACTCTGAAATTTGATATGCAAGATATTCAGGATCTTATCTAAAATCTGGCTTTGGAATCACTCAAAACGCATGCACCATTTTTTTTTAATAAATTTTGCAATTTTGGTGTTCAGTTAGGCCAGCTGGAGCGCCTCAGATTTGCACTCTGATTTTAAAAGATTTATCATTTTTTTTCTGTTGCTTCTTTTGACCTAATTCTTTTTTTTCCTTTCTATAACACTTTAAACTTGCATATTCCAGAGAATCAAAATTTTCCTATGAGTGGAAATATTTTTCTGGACCAAAACAGCCAAAGCAGAGAAGGTGAAAACAGGGGAATCTGAAAACTGGAAACAAAAACAGCAAGATACCAAAGTTTAGACACAATGGAAATTTGTGAAATAGAATTTGTGTATGATCTAAACACAAATGGAACTCAAACTAAAATTAAAAAGGCACCAAAAGAGCAAAGAACAGCAGATTCAAGCAATTAAAGAGACCCAAAATCAAGAAACAATCAAGCCAAATAAAAGGACTACTATGAATTGTTGACAATATGGATGAACATGACTTGACAAAACATGTATAGATTCAGAAAATTAAAGACTCAAAGCATAATATGAACCAAATAATGAAAGCAATAAAGACTCAAAAGCCTAAAAGAAAATAGCAACTCAAGGTGTATGGAATCCTATCACAAATTGCACAAGAACTTGTTCAAGATCAACTGAACAAGAGTGCTTCGGTTGGATCTTCCACAAAGCACACCAAACAAATTAAAATGTAAAAAAAACAGCAAGACAAGTATGGAAATTAAATGACAATATGAAATAAAGAAGAACTAAAATTGAAAAGACCAAAAGCTACTCATCTTGAAGAACCAAAGCTCATGATACCAAATGATAGCATTTTCATGAAGGTCTTCTTGAATCATGTAAGAAAAAGTGGTGCGGAAGCTATGAAGGTGTGTGAGCAAGATCCTCCTAAGAGTGGTGTTGATCTTGAAGGTGCATGATATGTATGAAGCTAGGGAGGTTCGGCCAACCCAAGGAGAGGTGAAGGAGATGAAGTTTAGAGCCTAGAATTCTAGGGAGAAGCAAAGCTTGGCACAAAATGGCAGCATAACTTTACTCACAATAAACTTGAAAATACAAGGTGTAGGCTCCTCCTTTTATAGGCTAAGGAGGACCATAATGCAACCCTAATGCTAGCCAAATGAAATGTAAATGTGAAGCACATGGGTGCACATGGCACATGGGTGCACAAATGAGCACATGGGGAGGGGTGTGTCTAGTTTTTATGCTCACCCCCTCCATGGGCTTTCTAGACCGGCCTTGGTAAATTTAGAGGTTTTTTTGGAAACTCTAAGTTTACCTAGGTTGGTGTTTTAGGTGCCAAAATTAATTCTAAGAAAATTACAAATAAAGTTCCTATGCTAATTTTGACAAGAAATTAAAGTCTACTCTACACTAGAGTTTATGGCATTTGAACATGTAAAAGAACGTCTTCTTGGATCCTCTTGACCATAACTCTATGGTTGGCCCAAATCTACCCTTTGGTGGGCTTGCATGTGGGCTTGTGCTTGGGCCTCTTCCATCAGGTGCTATGAGAATATCCTCAAGACGAAGATAAGAGTGTTCGCTGTTACCACCCAACCTCCAAGGGAAGAAGGGGTCACCCGCGCAGAGATTGCTCGGGAGAGACGACCCGAAACTATAGAAGAGGTGCTGCAGAGGGATATCGGTGGAAAGAGGTTCAAGCTTGGCAAGTCCTTAGGCCAAGAGACACAGGACCAGATTGTCGAAGTCATAGCGCGACACCTGGATGCTTTTGCATGGTCTGCCTCAAACATGCCTGGCATAGATCCTGACTTCTTGTGTCATCGTCTCACCATGGACCCGCATGTCCGACCTGTTCGCCAGAGAAGAAGAAAGTTCAATGACGAGAGGCGTCAGGTCATCAGAGAAGAGACATAGAAGCTGCTAAGCGATAGCCACATCAGGGAGATTTAGTACCTTGAGTGGCTGACGAACATGGTGTTGGTGAAGAAGGCTAGTGGAAAATGAAGAATGTGCGTCACCTTCACAGACCTCAACAAGGCCTACCGTAAGGACTCCTACCCACTGCCCAGTATTGATGTTTTGGTAGACAATGCATCTGGTTGTAGACTACTCAGCTTCCTGGACGCCTTCTCTAGTTACAATCAGATCAGGATGTATCCCAGGGACGAATGCAAAACAGCGTTCATGACATAGTTCTCTTGCTAATATTATAAGGTGATGCCCTTTAGGCTTAAAAATGCAGGTGCGACCTTCCAGAGGTTGATGGACAGAGTGCTAGCGCCCATGATAGGGCAAAATGTCTAAGCATATGTAGACGACATGGTGGTAACCTCCCAGCAGAGGGAGCAACACGTAGAAGACCTAGAAGAGCTATTCACCACGATAGTTAAGTACAAATTGAAGTTGAACCCCGAGAAGTGTGTTCGGGGTAGAAGCAAGCAAGTTCTTGGGTTTCCTACTCACTGAGCGTGGGATAGAGGAAAATCCTGAGAAGTGCGCTGCAATCATAGGAATGAGGAGCCCGGTCTCAGTAAAGGAAGTACAACAGCTGACAGGGCGGATGACCGCTTTGTCCAGATTTGTGTCAACTGGAGGGGACAAAGGTCACCCCTATTTTTAGTGCCTGAAGAGGAATAACAGGTTCGTATGGACCAGGGAGTGCGAAGAGGCGTTCCTCAAGCTGAAGGAGTACCTGGCCAGTCCACTAGTGTTTTGCAACCCGCAGCTGGGTACCCCGTTTCGCTTGTACTTCGTAGTCACTGATCGGGCGATTAGTTCGGTCCTTGTGCAGGAACAGGACCAGGTACAAAAGTCGATTTACTTTGTGAGCAAAGTATTGCAGGGGCCTGAGGTGAGATACCAGGCCATTGAGAAGACGACCCTGACAGTAGTGTTCTCAGCGCGAAGGCTTCGCCACTACTTCCAGAGCTTTACGATGATAATGATGACAGACCTTCCCATTCGCAAGGTCTTGCAGAAAACAAATGTTGCAGGAAGAATGGTGCGTAGAGCAGTAGAGGTATCAGAGTTCGACGTGCAGTATGAGCCCACAGGCCCTATCAAAGGCCAGGTTTATGCTAACTTAGTGGTAAAACTCTCTCGGTTGCCACGCACCAGGAAGGAGCATGCTTCAAATGAATACTCTCTGTAGACGGTTCCTCCAACAAACAGGGTAGTGGGGCTGGCGTCATCTTGGAAGGACCAAATGGGCTATTGATTGAGCAGGCCCTGCGATTCGCTTTCAAGGCTAGTAACAATCAGGCAGAGTATGAGGCCCTTATCGCTAGAATGCTATTGGCTAAGGAGATGGGTGCGAAAGGTTTGTTGGCGAAGAGTGACTCCTTGTTAGTCACAGATCAGGTCACGGGAGAATACCAGGCTATAGACCCGCAAATGGCCGCATACCTAGAGTACGTACAAATTCTGAGGGAGACGTTTGAAGTGTTCGAGTTAGTACACTTGCCCAAAGAACAGAATGCCCGAGCTGACTTGCTAGCTAAGCTCGCCAGTTCAGGCAAGGGGAGCAGACAGAGGACAGTCATTCAGGAGACCCTGAGGACACCTTAAACTGCCACAAATAATGCAGCAGAAGTCCAGCAGATCAGCACCTCAGAAGGGGTGAGGAGGAGTCATCAGTCGTTGACTTAGGAGACGTTAAAGACACCTAAAATAAGCACGTACCGAGTTTCTAGGGAGAATTCGTTGCAGGTTTGCCTAGTCGAAGGGGGCGAAACTTGGATGACACCCTACAAACTCTACTTGGCTGATGGGATACTCCTGTTGGAGCCTACAAAGGCTAGGAAAATCAAGAAAAATTCTAGCATGTACACCTTGATCAATGGAAAGTTGTTCAGACATGGGTTCACTCACCCTATCCTGGTATGTGTGAACGGTGAGCAGTGCACCTGCATTATGGCAAAACTCCATGAAGGGATATCCGGGAGTCACATCAGTGGCCGAGCTCTCGCATCGAAGGTCATTGGCGTAGGATATTATTGGCCAACCATGAGGGAAGACTACACAGGGTATGCACAATGGTTGAAGCAGTGCCAACAACATGCTGACTGACACTTCAGAGGAGCTCAGATCGATCTATAGCCCATGGCCGTTTCATACTTGGGGGATCGACATTCTGGGGCCTTTCCCTTTAGCAATGCGGCAGATGAAGTACCTCGTGGTTGCCATAGAATACTTCACAAAGTGGATAGAGGCTGAGCCAGTAGCACAGATCACAACCCACAAGATTCAGCACTTTGTGTGGAAGAACATATTATACTTCTTTTGGTTGTGGTGAGCAAGGTCATATAAAGGCAGATTGTCCAAACAAGAGCAAAGAGAAAAAGTCTAACTACAAAGAGAAGAAAGGCAAGACAAAAAGAGCCTACATAGCTTGGGATGAAAATGAGGTGTCATCATCAAGTTCTTCATCAAGTGAAGATGAGAAAGCAAACATATGCTTGGTAGCTGAAAATGATGATGAATCTTGCAGCTCAAGTGAGGTAAGTTCATGTGCTTCCTTAAATGAACAAAATTACAGTGAATTACTTGAAGCTTTTCAAGAAACACATGATGAAGCTAATAGATTGGTTCTTTCAAACAATCCATTGAAAGATCTTAACAGTTGGCTTGAAAAGAGAGTTAAATCACTTGAAGAAGATCTGGAAAAAGCAAAAAGTGATTTTGAAAAATTGGAAAACCATTTAAAAAATGCTTCTTGCAAGTGTGATACTCTCATTTGCGAAAATTGTGAAAATCTTGAGAAAAAGGTTCACTATCTTGTTGAAACTGTGGACAAGCTTTCAAAGGGGAAATCTAACTTTGAGAATTTCTTGGCATCTCAAAGCTGTGTTTTTGGAAAGGCTGGTTTAGGCTTTAATCCACAGAATAAGCAAGATAAGTTTTCAAAAAGTTTTTCAAGAAAATCAGAAAAACAATCGATTGTTAAGACGAAACAACCGGTTGTTACATGCTTTTACTGCATGAAGAAAGGCCACTCTGTTAGGTTCTGTAAAATAAGGAAATATTCTGTTCCAAGAGGTTTTATGAAATGGATTCCTAAGGGATGTGAAGTTTCTAACTGCAAAGAAAAGTCAAACGGACCCAAATTTGTAAGGGGACCAAATCTTGCTGCTTGAAATCTTTTATGCAGGAAAACTAAAGAAAAAGGAGGGACTGAGTCATCTGATCAAGTTTTTGAACAAAAAGACAGTCATTGAAGCTGAATCAATGATATGCAAAGGACCTCAACAGTGAAAAGAGGCTTCTTGATCATAAAGCACATGACTCATTGAAGAATTAAAATGAGGATAAGACTTTCCTTTATTTGTTTTTAATTTCTGTTCTTTCTCATGGTTAAACAATCTTTTTATATTGATCAATGTCATCTGCTTTGAAATCCTTATGTTCATGGTTAAAATTCGAAAACAGTTTTAAACTGCTGCAGAAAAACAACCGATTGTTTCTTCGAAACAACCGATTGTTTTGGGTCTGGCAGCATTATGAAGAAATTGTTTTAATTGCTATTTTAAATTTCTATCCGTTGCAGATCAATTCAAAGAGAGAATCTTGGTCAAAGAATTTGTGTTGAAAGCTGATTATGTTCAGAGAGAAGTTACAACAGTCATAAAGGAAAATATTCCAAAATCTTAGAAATTCAAGAGCCTTAATGACTAGTCAAAGATCACATGTGAAGACCATCTGATTCTCAGCTTTTTCTGACGTTTTCTGTGCAGAGCAGAGTCAAGTCCTCTCTCTCTGAAAATCAGGTACCCACTGAATAGAATTGAATGCTAATTGATTCTTTTTCTGCTATAAAAATTGGTGCAGCTGATCTCTTCCACAAGAACAACGAATTGCAACATCTCTTGCAACATCTCTTGCAAAAATCTGTGAAGTGAGTTCTTCTCTGTTTTCTTCTCTGCCATCATGGAATCAACTCCTCCCACCTCAAAGAGAGTCAAAACCAAGGCTGTAAGGTCTGGAGGAAGGCTAGAAGGCTGGTTTTCTGGAGACAATGATCTTATTGAGAAGTATAGGTATGAAACAAGTATCAAGAAGATAAACAACCCCAAGGTTGTATGCTTTGATTGGCTGAAAAGTCAAAAGCTTGATAATATGAGAAGGCTGCTCAAGGATCAATCTCTCAGAAAGTTCCTGGAGATGAAGGGAAACATATATCTAGATTTGGTGAGGGTGTTCTACACAAACCTAAAGTTTGAGGGAAACAATCTAGTTTCTCATGTGAAGGGTGTAGAAATGGAGATAACTCATGAAGTATGGACTGCTGTTGCTGGTCTCAAGTTCTCTGGTCTTAGAATCAACAAGGGAAACCTTGGAGTGGTGGAGGATTTTAACAAAATCCAATTCTACAAGAGTTTCTTGAAGAATCAACATGCTCAAGTAAGTACATGCTCGGTTGGAGGTCTAAAGCTTGATGAGAGATTGCTTGCTCTCATTTTAACTTGGATTCTAACTTCAAGGGGGAGTAATCATTCTGTTCTAACTGAAGAAGATTTGGTATATATCTTCTGCATCACCAAGAAAATCAAAATCAATTGGATCCACATCATCAAAGAGCACATGCAAAAAGCCATGAGGTTAGGTGATTATAATTATCCATATGCTGTTTTGGTATCTAAATTTCTACTCTATTTTGAAGTTAACCTTGAAGATGAAACATCTGAGTTGGTCAAGTCAACTCAAGAGTTGAACAATGGATCACTCAGCAAAATGGGTTTTACAAAAGTAGGTGGAAAATGGATAAGCAAGGATGGTGATCATGGTGCCTCATCTAGTGGTGTTGCTAATCTTGAACAAGATGAACCTGCTGATATGGATGTTCAACATGAAGATCCACCTGAAGATTATCAAGATGCTGGACCAAGTGCTGGTGCTGGAAATCAAGGAGAAAGGATGCAAACCATGTCTTCTTTTGAAAGACTCATGGTGAATAGGCTTGATAGCTTTGCTGAAAATCAAAGAAGCTTCCATTGCTGTGTTAGTAATTTCCAAAGGATTGACACCAGGTTTGACAATATGGATGCAAGATTTATGACTCTGGATGAACAGATTGAAGCTGTCCAGAACCAAATCTTTGATCTTCAGTTTGCTGATGAAGAAGAATGAAGGAAAAACAACTGATTGGTTATCGGAACAATCGATTATTTTCTTGCTGTTATATCTGGTTTTTAAAATTTCTTTCTTTCTGTTGTTACTGCTTTAGTTTTGATGTAATCAAAACAATATCTTGTTTTTATCTCTTCTCTTTTTCTATTTGTGAAGACAAATAGGGGGAGATATATGATGTGTTTAAGTTTCTTTTTATTGTTGTTAAAACAGTTTGGAATGTGTAATAATTTTCTGATATTTAGTTCTGAAGTTTATTACTGTTTATCTGTGCTAACCAATATCAAAAGTTCTATGCTTTGTTCAAAACTGTATCTTGCAGGAACTGCTTCAGATTTAATCAGGTACAACACAAGCATAAGGGATTTGTCTTCATCAAATAGGGGGAGATTGTTGAACCAAGTGGTGTTCAAGCTTTGAAGAATCCAAATCCTTTGAAGGATGTTGAAGCCTTTGTTGTGCTTGATGTTGCTGTGTTGGTTTAACTTAGTTCTGGGGTAGTTTGAATGTTGTAATCCACCCTTTGATTAAATTTAAAGCATAAGCATCTCAATCTTTGTGAAAGTAAAATGTTTTCAAACTAAGTTAAAACAACCGATTGTTTTGTCGAAACAACCGATTGTTTATACTTAGGTGTTTTGAGAAAAAGATTGAAAATTGTTTTTAAAATGGTTGAACTGTTAAGAACCAAAACAACCGAATGATTCGAGGAAACAACCGATTGTTTGTTTTGGGACCATAACAGAAAAACTGTTTTATCTTTGACTGAGCTTTAAATGTTTTAACTGCTTACGCTCCAGTCATTAAATGCTTTGACCAAATCTTTTAATGCAATTTAAGAGTTTGTTAAGATTTGATAACAAACTACATCTTTGAATAAATTCAGAAAAACAGATTTGACAATCAATTTTTGATAAGTTTTTCCTAAGAGTTTTTGAGTTTTTCAAAGAGCTGAGATTGCTAAGTGATCCTGCCTGTTACTTGGCCTGTGACTAGCAGCGAGTCACTCTTAGCCATCAGCACCCTAGCTCCCATCTCCTTGGCCAGCAAAATCCCGGCGATCAGCGCCTCATACTCTGCTTGATTGTTGCTGGCTTTAAAGGCAAACCTCAAAGATTGTTCAATCAGCACGCCGTTGGGTCCTTCCAAAATGACCCCAGCACCGCTACCCTGCTGGTTCGACGATCCATCCACCGAGAGTACCCAACGGAAATCGTCTCCTTCAACCCGCGCCGCCTCTGATGAGAGCTCGACCACGAAATCTGCAAAGATTTGCCCCTTGATCGGGCCTCGAGGCTCGTACTTAATATCAAACTCTGACAACTCTACCGCCCACTTCACCATCCTTCCCGCAACGTCGGGTTTCTTCAAGACCTTCTGGATGGGCAGGTCAGTCATCACCAGTATTGTGAAACTGTGGAAGTAGTGGCGCAACCTCCTCGCCGAAAACACCACAGCCAGCGCAGCCTTCTCCAGGGCCTGATATCTCGTTTCTGGGCCCTGCAATACTTTGCTCACAAAATAAATAGGCCTCTGAGCCTAATCTTGATCCTGGGCGAGCACCGCACTCACCGCCCTCTCAGTCACAGCGAAATACAACCTGAGAGGGATTCCCGCCAGCGGTTTGCACAGAACCGGCGGGCTCGCCAGATACTCTTTTAGTTTGACGAAAGCCTCCTCGCACTCTTTCGTCCAAACGAACTTGTTATTGCGCCGCAGACATTGAAAATAGGGATGCCCCTTTTCTCCGCTAGCTGACACGAAGCGAGATAGGGCTGCCATCCGACCTGTCAGCTGCTGGACCTCTTTCACTGTAGCCGGGCTTCTCATCGCCAAGATGGCGGCACACTTGTCTGGGTTAGCTTCTATTCCCCTTTCAGTCAAGAGAAAACCCAAGAACTTTCCAGCCTCCACGCCGAAAATGCATTTCTCCGGGTTGAGCTTTAACTTGAACTTGGCGATCGTCGTGAACAATTCCTCCAAGTCTGCAACGTGCTTGCTTTTCTCCTGCGAGGTCACGACCATGTCATCGACGTAGGCTTGCACGTTCCTCCCCAGCATTGGTGCAAGTACTCGATCCATCAACCTCTGGTACGTGGCCCCCGCGTTCTTCAGCCCGAACGGCATCACCTTATAGCAATAGCACGATCTCTCCGTCAAGAAGGTTGTTTTCTCTTCATCCATGGGATGCATCTTGATCTGATTATAGCCCGAGAAGGCATCCAGAAAGCTCAGCAGCTTGCACCCTGCAGCACTATCAACCAGGGCATCAATGCTTGGTAAAGGATACGAATCCTTTGGGCAAGCTTTGTTCAGATCGGTGAAATCGACGCACATGCGCCATTTCCCGTTACTCTTCTTCACCAGCACGACATTTGCCAACCATTCAGGGTACTGGACTTCCCTGATGTGGCCTGCAGCGAGGAGTTTCTGTGTTTCGTCCCTGATCGCCTACCTCCTCTCTTCATTGAATTTTCTTCTCCTTTGTCGCACCGGTCTCACCATGTTGTCCATCGCCAGATGATGGCACAAGAAGTCGGGATCGATCCCGGGCATGTCCGAAGCGGACCAAGCAAACGCGTCCAGATGCCGCTCAATCACCTTGGCGATTTGGTCCTGGAGATCGACCTCCAGAGATCTTCCGAGCTTGAAGATTTTTCCCCCGATCTCCTTCTCGAGCCACTGCTCAACGGGTTTGGGCCTGGATTCCCTGGCGATCACCGCCTTGGCGATTCCCAGTTCTCTCGCTTCCTCGGGGCGATTCCGCGCCTCTTCCTCCTCCAGGCCAGCATTCCTCTCCCCTAGCTCAGCGTCTACCATCTCTACATCCCTTCCGGCGGCCTCCTCTGTTACCGGCGGTCTGGGCCTCACACCGGGAGGTGGGGTGGTTGTTACATAACTCACTGATCTTTTGTTTTTCAGGCTATTCTCATAGCACCTTTTCGCTTCTTTCTGATCAGACTTGATCGTGATCACCACCCCTTCCATGGACGGCAGCTTCACCTTCATGTGCCGAGTCGATGGAATGGCGCCTATCCTGTTAAGAGTGGGCCTTCCCAACAGGATGTTATATGCTGAAGGGGCGTTTACGATGAGGTACTTGATTTTCTCCGTCCTCGACCCAGCCTCATCTGTAAACGTGGTTCTCAGCTCAATGTACCCCCTGACCTCCACCTGGTCACCAGCGAACCCATATAAGCACCCTCCATAGGGCCTTAGCTGGTCAAGGGGCAATTCCAGCTGCGTGAAAGTCGGCCAGAACATCACGTCTGCCGAGCTTCCTTGGTCCACCAGAACTCTGTGGACCTTCCTCCCTGCTGTGACCAACGAAATGACTATGGGATCGTTGTCATGAGGCACAACGTCCCGAAGATCCTGCTTGGTGAACGTAATGTCCACTTCCGGCGAGTGATCTTCAAACATGTCCACTGTCATCACCGATCGCGCATACTTTTTCCTCTGCGATGCGGTGCATCCACCACCTGAGAAACCCCCTGCAATGGTGTGGATCTCCCCGTGGATGGGCATCTCGTGTTGCTGGGCTTCTCCACCTACTGGCTGGGAACTCGACGCTCCCCCCGTCCTTCTATCCAGCAGATAGTCATTTAGGAACCCGCTCTTAACCAGATCGTCGAGCTGATACCCCAAAGACAAACACGAGTCCAAGGTGTGGCCAAAACATTGGTGGAACTCGCACCAGGCGTCTGGCTTTGACCCCAGCACCTTGTCGCCTACCTTCTCCGGCGCCTTCAACCTAGCAGATATATTAGGGATAGCGATCAGGTCCGCTAGTCCCATGACAAATTTGTGCTTAGGCGGGCGATTGTACTCCCGGCGTGCCCATCCAGAAGGTCTTGAAGAAACCCGACGTTGCGGGAAGGATGGTGAAGTGGGCGGTAGAGTTGTCAGAGTTTGATATTAAGTACGAGCCTCGAGGCCCGATCAAGGGGCAAATCTTTGCAGATTTCGTGGTCGAGCTCTCATCAGAGGCGGCGCGGGTTGAAGGAGACGATTTCCGTTGGGTACTCTCGGTGGATGGATCGTCGAACCAGCAGGGTAGCGGTGCTGGGGTCATTTTGGAAGGACCCAACGGCGTGCTGATTGAACAATCTTTGAGGTTTGCCTTTAAAGCCAGCAACAATCAAGCAGAGTATGAGGCACTGATCGCCGGGATTTTGCTGGCCAAGGAGATGGGAGCTAGGGTGCTGATGGCTAAGAGTGACTCGCTGCTAGTCACAGGCCAAGTAACAGGCGAGTTCCAGGCTAAAGATCCACAAATGGCGGCTTACTTGGCGTATGTGCAGGAATTGAAGAGTTCCTTTGCCTCCTTTGAAGTAGTACATGTGCCCAGGGAGCAGAATGCCCGAGCTGACTTGCTTGCTAAGCTCGCCAGCTCAGGCAAGGGGTGTAGGAAGAGGACGGTGATTCAAGAAACTCTGAAGACGCCAAGGGCATTTGTAGCAGATCACCTGGTCCTTCAGATAAGCAAGTCGACGGAGAGAGCAGCGAGAAGCCATAAGTCTTTGACGCAAGAAACCCTGAGATCGCCGAGAGTTAGAGCATGTCGAGGAGAGAAGGTGGACGTGATGCAGGTCTGCGCCGCCCATGAGCCAGACACTTGGATAACGCAATACAAACGGTGCCTGGCAGATGGCCTCCTCCCGTTGGATCCGACGGAAGCTAGGAAGGTAAAGAAAAATTCCAGCAAGTATACGTTGATTGATGGCGATCTGTACAGGTTTGGGTTCACCCACCCGCTCCTAGAATGTATACACGGCGAGAAGTGCACGAGAATAATGGCAGAGCTCCACGAAGGTATATGCGGAAGCCACGTCGGGGGTCGAGCTCTGGCCGCGAGGACTCTCCGTGCAGGCTACTACTGGCCATCCATGAGAGAAGATTGCAAGAAGTATGCCCAATGCTGTAAACAATGCCAGCAGCACGCCGATTGGCATAAGGCACCTCCCGAGGAGTTGAAGTCGATCTATAGCCCTTGGCCGTTTCATACTTGGGGAATCGACATCCTGGGACCTTTCCCGCTGGCGATCAGGCAAATGAAGTACTTGGTGGTGGCGATTGAGTATTTCACCAAGTGGATTGAAGCAGAACCAGTGGCCCAGATCACTGCACACAAGATCGAAGGTTTTGTATGGAGGAACATCGTGTGCTGGTTTGGAGTGCCTAAGCGCCTGGTGTCAGACAATGGGACGCAGTTTGCAAGCCACCTGTTGAAGAAGCTTTGCGAAGGGGTGGGAATTCAACAAGTGTTTGCATCCGTCGAGCACCCTCAAACGAATGGCCAGGTGGAGTCGGCTAATCGGGTGTTGTTGAGAGGTTTGAAGAGAAGGCTTGAGAAAGCCAAGGGAAGTTGGGCTGAGGAGGTGCCCCGTATAGTCTGGGCGTACCACACCACCGAGCAGTCAGGAACCCACGAGACCCCGTTCAGCTTGGTCTATGGGTGTGATGCCATGATTCCGGTGGAGATCCAGGAAAGCTCGCCGAGATTCCAGAACTTTGTAGAGGAAGACTCGAATGAAGAGAGAAGGCTGAACCTGGATCTGCTGGATGAGGTTAGGGAAGAGGCGAGGCTGAAGGCTGAGGCGGTGAAGAGGAGGATCGAGCGAAGATACAACTCAAAGGTGATGCCAAGGCAGTTTAGAGAAGGCGATCTGGTGATGAGGAAGGCCCACCAGTACGAGATGGAGAATAAACTATCACCCAAGTGGACTGGACCGTTCAGAATAACCGAGGCGCTCGGGAACGGAGCCTACCGCTTAGAAACGCTGGAAGGAGGGGCGATTCCTCGCACCTGGAATGCCACACACTTGAAGTTGTACTATAGTTGAGAGCTTTGTAAGTAAAGACAAACACAATGTTATATTACGATGTTTCTGTTAAAACAGTTGAAGGGGGCACTCTTTTCCCTAAGGAGGGTTTTTAACGAGGCCACCCAATAAAGAAGAGTTTTCGAAGTATAAGGTGTTTTCAGATTGCATGTGTGCCATTTTCAAAAGTTTTGAAGAAAGACCTTGTCATTTGTACATGATTTAAGGCAAGAAAAGACATATCGCGTGCTTTCTAAAAAGTTTTAAGTCCTCATCGTTTTTCGGCGATTGGAGGCACCAGTTAAGTTTTAAAGTCCTCATCGTCTTTCGGCGATTGGAGGCACCAGATGAAAGACCTCAACGCTCTCGCGCGTCCTGAGGCAAGTTAAAGACCTCCTCGCCGTCGAGCGAGTGCAGGCGAGAGAAAGAAAAGGTCCTCAGTGCATCCAGGGGGGAGGAGATGTACACCCTGGGCAAGTTGAGGCACCAGATAAAGTCCTTATCGCCGTGGTGCGAGCTAAGGCCAGTTAAAGACCTCCTCGCCGTCGAGCGAGTGCAGGCGAGAGAAAGAAAAGGTCCTCAGTGCATCCAGGGGGGAGGAGATGTACACCCTGGGCAAGTTGAGGCACCAGATAAAGTCCTTATCGCCGTGGTGCGAGCTAAGGCCAGTTAAAGACCTCCTCGCCGTCAAGCGAGTGCAGGCGAGAGAAAGAAAAGGTCCTCAGTGCATCCAGGGGGAGGAGATGTACGCCCTGGGCAAGTTGAGGCACCAGTTAAAGACCTTTTCGCCGATGAGCGAGTTCAGGCGAGTTAAAGACCTTCTCGCTTACGTGCGAGCATAGGCAAGATAAAATCCTTCTCGTCTCGAACGAGTTCAGGTATGGCGCAGAGGGTGGAAGAAGCTTGGAAGGTGGCTAAGGTAGGTTCGAAGAGAACGCCTGGTCAGCCGGTCTTTCGCTCTGAAGTTCAGGGGGGCAAAGGAAGATCCCAAAGGGCGTTTCTACCCCAGATAAAGAAACGATTGCCAAAGCATGAGGCTAGGAAAAGCTGAGGTTACTAAGAGGTCTTGGCGATCGAGAAGAGCTTAAAAACGGCGAGGAGGTTGAAAGACTTGTTTGACAAAGCAGGTCGAGTGGGACGTTGTTTGAGCCAATGATTGAGTTACAGTTCGTTGCTTGAAGGGTATTCTTATGATAAGGTTAGTGCCTCAAGAGTACAAGTTGTTTAAAATGATTATTGCTTAAGTTTGAATTGGCTCGAGGCAGTTACGTCAGAAGTCGCATTTGCAAAATCATTAAGTTAAATCCGTCAAAGTTAAACATGCAAAGAAGGTTAAAGCGCTTAAAAGGAGTCAGGAGAGAGAATATCCAAGCTTTGTCATAAGATAAGTATCAGTTTAAAACACATATGCGCAAGTTTTTATTACAAGGTATATACAAGGTAAATCATAAAGTAGCAGATGAGGTGGGGTTGATTAGTCTTCAGCGGGAACGACCTTTCCATCTACTACTTCGTTGTTCAACGACACCATGCTGAGGTCGAGATCGGGGAATAGGCATGCGAATTGTTCCCGAGCGGCTTCGAATCCAGCAGCCAGAATCTGAGCAGAATTTAGCTTGAGTTCTTCAATTTGCCCTTGAAGTTCTTCAACCTGCTTCTTGAGCTCTTTGTTCTGTTGCTCCAGCTCTTCAACCTGCTTTCTGAGTTGTTCGTTGGTCTCTTGAGCATGGAGAAGGTCGTCAGTAACCTTCTTGGATTCCGTTTGAGCTTGGGCCAACTCAACAGCCATCTTCCCTTTCTCCTTGTTTGCCTCGGCGAGATCAGCCATGGCGTCGTCCCTCGCTTTTTCTACTTGCCCAAGTAGCTTCTCGCGATCGATCGACCTTTGCTCCAGCTTTTGTACCTTAGCGGCGTCAGCTTGAATGTGAGCCTCCAGGTCAATCGCCTTGGCGCGGAGGGGTACGATTTTGCTTTCCAACTCGACTTTCTCTTGGGCAAGATCGTGGACTTTGCGGCGAAGGTCAGCAGCTTCCTTGCGCGCCAGCCTGAGCTCGGTATTCATGGCATCCTCCACTCGGGAGTGTTCGATTTCTGCGAGCGTCAGGCTGAATGACATCTTCTCCACCTCGACCTTCATAGTGCTATTTTCAGTCCTGAGGTTGAAGAGATCGTCTTGAAGCCTCCTGGTGGAGCTCTCCACAGCCCTCGTTATGATTGATGGGATATCCTCTGCTATGGTTTTCAGTTTAGCAGTCAGAGGTTCCCACATCCTTGTGACCTCAAGGGAAAGGTTTGCTGCTTGGAGAGGCGCCAGGGGGGCTTGTTGAGGGTTCTCGCCGCCACCTTCCTTAGCAGGATCTTCAGTGTTTGCTTCCTGGCGTGGCGACGGGATCGGGGATTCGGTGATTAGAATCGGAGAGGTATGAGCAACCTCATCCCCGATTGGAACGTTTCCTGCAGCTGAAGTGTTTGAAGGGGGGCCCCCTCCTGCTGACACATGTGGCGTAGAGGCGCTTGGGGGGTCCTCCAAGAAATTTGGCTCTTGGGCCTCAGCTGCAGGTGGCGCGGTGGCCAGTGGAACTGCTTGGACTGGAGAGGGAGGAGCCTGCGGCGTTGGCGATGATGGAGGAGGAGCAGGCGTCGACGGCGGTGTTGAAGTTGGAAGAGGGGGTGGAGCTGGTGGAGAAGTAGGTGCCACCCTCTTCCTTTTCGTAACGAGGCCATCCTCTGTGACCTCGTCATCTTCTTCCTCCTCCTCATGGACGATTTGAGGAGCTTTTCGCTTGGGTCTCTTAAGGACCAGTTTCTTGCGCTGGGTGGGTTCCTTGGGTGGTGATCGCCCATGAGCGATGGCCTTCTCGACCGCCGAGTTGGGCACCGTTTGGGAACCGGTCGCCAACCCGTGGTTTCGGGCGAGCGCCTTTAATTCGGCGAGCATGTTTCTGCCCAACATGTTGTCTGCATGAAACGAAAATGCATGAGTTAGCTCAAAGAAGAAAAAGGTAAGTGTATAAGGTAATAAGCAGCAGAGCAGATATGTGCAGGAAAGGTAAAACCAAAGTCTTGTGCATATCGCACAAGACGCCCAGAAGCAGTATCAGAAGCAGAATCAAAGCAACAAGTTTGGATGTCCTAACCTATTTGGAATTCTAGCTGATCCTCAAAGAATTCGAAGGAGATCAAGGTGGTGGTCAGGAACGTTATATTGGCGTCCGCCACCCTCTTCCAGAAAAGACAGAGATCTCTGTCCAATGCTCCCATGCTATCAGGACTTCTGGGCCTCCTGAAGCAGCTCTTGGACTCCTTTTTCCCCTTGTCCACCCAGTACAAGGGGAAGCCATCGAGAAGGGAGGTGTCCTTGTCGTTTGCACGTACTTGGACGAATTTCCCCTTCCAGTCTTTGTACGATTGCTGGAAAATGGTAAAAATGGATCTCCCAGCAATCGCATTCAAGCTAACCCACAGGCGGTCTCCTGGGTGCTTGGCCTCGAAAAGGAACAAAAACACGTCCACTGACGCGGGCAAACCCAGGTGGTCGCATGTTATTTGGAAGGCTCGAACAAACGCCCAGCTGTTGGGGTGAAGCTGGGCGGTAGCAATGTTGAGCTCGGTTAGAAGCTCCCTCTCGAATCGGGTGAGAGGGAACCTGAGCTTGACCTTCTTGAAGTAAGTTGTATAGACAAGGCAGAAGGGCCCGTCGGCGCTTACTTTGTCATCGGCACACACTGGCAGAGCGGCGGGGCAAGGCAGCACCATCATCCTCTCGTCGTGCTCCTTGTGAAACGATTGATGGACCTCGTCCCCCTTTGTCAGCCGCAAAACTGCTCCCGCAGTGTTCACCGACGAGGTCTCCTTCAGAAGGGTTGAGTTAGCCCAGGGGTATAGAGTTTTGAAGTCTGGCAGAGGGACGGGGGCTCCTCCAGCGTTAGATGGAGTCGCCTGGGCCACGACAGGTTGGGAAGGCGCAGGCCTCACAGCCTGCGAAGACGAAGCGCCACGGACTTGTGTTGAGTCGTGTGCTTGTGAAGGAAGGTTTCGTGCTGAAGGAGGTGGGTTCGGGGTAATCTTTGTGCGAGTCATGATAGCAGCTGCAAAGGAAGAAGAAAGGAAAAATGGCCAGGGGGTTACAGGGGCTGACTCGATCATAGAAGGAAGGAGAAGAACGAACGAATGAAGGTTCGTTGCGACGATTGACAAAGCCCTAAGTTACGCAGAATGAGAAATGGAAAGAACAACCCACAGCGTATGCACCAGGCAGTTACAGGATGATGCAAATCGGTGAAAATGCAAGGAAACCCAGCAGATGAAGGAAAGTAGTTACCTTTCGATGATCAGGAAGACGGTGAAGGAAGATGATGATCTAGAGTGTTGAAGAGCGTCGAGAGTTTTCGCAGAGGGAAGTGAGAGCGTTTGCAAGCACGAAGAAAGTGATGGAACAGTGGAGCGTAATGGGTTTAAGGGTTTTCGAAATGTTTTAGGAAGCGCTAACGGCAGATGAAGAGAGCCGTTGATGAAGCCACGTGTCGAACGATGAGTGAAGGGTTTGGTGGAGCGTTAGAGCAGCAGAAAGTACAATCGCTTGGAATTCCGCGTCAGTGCCACGTAGATCGGTGTTAACAAAGGCTCTTTCAGTCTTTTCGCTAGACAAGTCTTCGCTTAAGACTGGGGGGCTTGTGTACCGCCCTGGTGGTCGGGTGTGATGACGTGGCATCCTGCCACAGTGTAGGCGTGTTGACAAGGCGCCAGGTTGGCAGAAAGGAAGGAAGTCGGGGGGCACGTGTAGTCGCCAGTTGTTAAGTTGGCGTGTTCCGATTTCCAGCTTACCAGGATAGGCGATCGCCAGGTTAAAGATCAAGTCGCCAGATGTAGATTCAGGCGACCTAGGCGTTGGAGATCGCCAGAGCAAGCACATCGCCGAAGATGAAGGAGAAGTAGTAGGTTATGAAGGCGGCCGGCGAGACCACAGGGAAGGTGTATGAAAGTCCCTAACTCGCCAGTTCCAGTAGAGATCGCACTCCTAAGTTAGCTATGCACTGGGCAGTACCATGCATAAGTAACTTAGCCAAAATGAGAGTAGAAGCAGTGCCAAGTCAGGGAGCCTCCAGATGATGGCACGTGTACAGTTGGATACGAGCCACGTGTCCAAGTCTGTAACTGCCAGGAGAGAGAAAGCCACCAGGTATATAAGAGCTCTTAACAAACTTTCTGAGGTACGCACGTTCAGTTCATACACTTTACGCTTGCGAGCGACAGAGCTGATTGTGAGAGAGGATTTGCACGGTTCTTGTTCTTAGTATTTGGTGATACCGCCACTGACTTGAGCGTCGGAGTGCGATCGGCCGCAGCGGCGCCGTGTTGTTTCTTTGCAGGTTCTTGAAGCAGATCCCGGAAAGGAACGGAGGTGAGAAGCGGTGCGCACGTCGATCCCTTGACGAGGCATTCTCCAGCGTTCCGGTCAACAGGCAGGATCACTAAGAGTGTGTGATTGATCAAAGTTGTGGAATAGGATTCTGCTTGTATTGATTTCAGACTATCTTCTGTAACAAGTGTAATCCTTGTACTCTCTGTAAAGACAAGTTTCGTTTCTGTGTTTGCTAAGGTTGGCTGTGTGTTCTTGAGGGGATCAAGATCAACAATCTTGGTGTAAGTGTGTTGACCAAGGAGAGTGTGTTTCTTGAGGTGTTCAAGGTCATTCTCTTGGTTGTTGTGTAAGTGATCAAGGTGTGGTTGCTTAGTGGATTTCCTCAGGGTTCTGAGAAGACTGGATGTAGCTCTGGGTTTGGAGTGAACCAGTATAAACAACTGTGTACAATCTCTCTATCTCTAACTCTTTAAATTCAGTTTTATTTTGTTGTTTGTTGGTATAAACAACCGATTGTTTCTGCGAAACAACCGATTGTTTTTCTGGTACTGGAGCTTTTGCTTGCTGTTTTGGCGAACTGAATTTCTGAATCAATTGTTTCCTGAGATAAATTCATTCTTGTTTTAAAAGTTTACGAAAATTCTCTTTAAACAATTCACCCCCCTCTAGTTTAAAGCCATCTATTCTAACAATGAGGAAAGCCCACCTATACCAATTAGAGAACAAGTTGTCTCCCAAGTGGACTGGTCCCTTCAGGGTGATAGAGGCCCTTGGGAATGGAGCATACAAACTCGAGACTTTAGAAGGTGGAGCGATCCCTCGCATGTGGAACGCGGCCAACCTTAAGTTTTATTCCAGTTGAGTTATTGCATTGTACACAGTTTTAGGGGACACTTTTTTTTCCCTTCAAGGGCTTTTTTAACGAGGTCACCCAATAAAATTTTAGTGATTCAGTTAATGATTTTTCAAGTATTTTGTAGATGAACGCCTCTCTCTTGAGTGAGAACGCCAAGGTTGAACAGTATGGTTCGCTAGTTAAAATCCTCCCTTACCTTAAGAGGCAAGGACGAGGTCAATTACGAACCTTTCACTCGGGTTGGAAGTCTCAAGATTGGGATAGGATGGTTCGTAGAGAACGCCTTCCTCTTGAGTGAGAACGCCAAGGTTGAACAATATGGTTCGCCAATTAAAATCCTCCTTTGCCCGAAGAGGTGAGGACGAGGTCAGTTACGAAACTTTCATTTGGTTGGAAGTCTCAAGATTGGGATAGGATGGTTAGCAGAGAACGCCTCCCTCTTGAGTGAGAACGCCAAGGTCGAACAGCATGGTTCAACATTTAAATCCTCTCCCGCCCTCATGGTGAAAGGTCGAGGTCAGAAAGGTGAACCTCTTCCTTGTTTGTAAGGCAAGGTCGAGAACATCATGGTTGACCAGTATCACCAGTAAGACATCTCCTTTGTCCTAAGAGGCAAGGACAAGATCAGCAGGAAGACCTTTCCCTTATCTTGCAAGACAAAGGTAAAAAACAGCAAGCAAGAGTTTTCCTTATCTTCGTGCGACAAAGACAAGGATAACTGAGCGGATCAGACCCATTAAATAAGGATAATTGGATTTTTGGGGGACGGGGTAGGGTAGGGACTAGGGTAGGTGGAGTAATGAGAGGGGGAACAATAGACATTGTTGTGGCAAAGACGGATGAGACAGTCTGAGAAATTAGGGGTGGGGGTGGTATAAATGTTAAGATGGTATGGAGGGTGTGAGTGATGACCTCTTGTTTGGAGTCTCAATCTTTTTTACAAGATTCTAGAGTGTGATGTAAGGTATTATAATGGGTTTCATGATGATCATGGGTTTGTTGGATTTGGGTTTGGAAGTGGGCTAGTTTGTCCAAAATTGTCTGGAGGGTTTCTTCTAAATCTTTGTTTGGTTTAGGAGGCATGGAGGTAGGCTCAATGAAAGCACCAAATTGATACAAGGATTAAATAGGGATGGAGAAGAACACCAAAAACAAAGGAAAAAAAAGGACTGGAAAAGAGACAACAAATAGAATAAAAACAACGTTTAAGATAAAAAAGATAAGGCAAGAGCCAAGATGATATGATTCCAATAGCACAATATGAATGATTCTTGACATTCTTAGGAATCATCTTGAGTTGGATATGAGATAGGCACTTTAAGATAGAATTGGATCAAGGTTCTATGTTCAAGAACTCACCAAGACTAGTACCAAAACCCAAACTCATATGGAAGTTCCATGTATTGTCAAATTGAACTGAACGAATTGATTGAAAAGGCAAAGGCACCGAACAAAAATGTATAAGAACAGAATTGCACCGAACAATTAAGCTAGAAATGAAGAAGAAACAAAGATGAATCGGTAGAAATGAAAGAAACCGAAGCAAAACACAAAGTATACTGAAAATGCCGAACTGAAAATTGCAAGAACTCAAACTAATACATGAACATAAAAAGAGAAGGAAGGAAGGAGAAGAGAAAGCTCATGAAGATGGAGGAATGGTTGGATGATGGCTAGGAGTGATGGACATTAACATTGCACTGATTGGAAAGTGGATTTGGCGGTTAGGTACACAAAAGTGGAACTTTGGAAAAAAGTAATAGAATCTAAGTATGGGGGGGGGGGGGGGGGGGGGTTGGAGAGAAATAAGAAACCCTCGTACGAAAAAGGACAAATCACTTTGGTGGAGGAATATCTAGAAAATAGGCAACAGGAAGAAATTGGGGGAGGGGGTATTTCGAAAACAATATCCAATGGAAAATTGGCAAAGGGAATGAAATAAGGTTTTGGGATGACAAATGTCTAGGTAACACAGCTCTAAAAGAAAGGTTCCCCAGGTTGTACACAACGTTGAACAATAAGGAAACGAAACTAGAGAATATGGGAAGGTGGTTAAATGATTGGTGAGTGTGGGACTTGGAGTGGAGGCACAAAAGATTTGAATGGGAAAATGAACAAATAAATAGGTTAAAATAAGAACTTGACAAAATACAACTGGAAATAGAAAGCGAAGATTGTTGGCAATGGATGGTAGATGAAACACTTACACAATGAAATAAGCTTATGAACGCTATTGTTGGAGAGGAAAGAGGACTTTATGAAATGTTTTGGAAGTTTAAAGCACTGCCATTGACACACTTGCTGGCTGGGTGAGCGCTAAAGAATAGAGTTGCAACCAAAAATAAGTTATATAGTCAGAGGGTACTCTTAGATAAGTTTTCGTGTGTGATGTGCAGTAAAGTAGAGAAATTCGTTAGCCACCTATTTCTAACATGTGAAATGACCTCAATAGTGTGAAATCTTTGCTATAGGTGGGTTGAGGAACACATAGTTCAACACAACGTTGTAAAAGTCACTTAAATCATTTTAGGCTATTAAGGTTGTCAGAAGTTGGGAACAATGCATGGCGTGTATGTGGATAGCAATTGTGGGAGAGATTTGGAAACAAAGAAATAATATCATTTTTAATAATAGTAGACCTTATCCAATTGAGATGTTCACTATGGCACAATTGAAATCATGGTCCTGGATTACCGGAAACGGAAAGGGAATACCATTTGAGTATGTCAGCTGGTGTATGGAACAATATAAAAAGAAACCCGGTGACACTTAAATATCACTTGATTGGGTTATACAATGAGATAGAATTGTGATAACTTTATTTGTTGTGTCTGTATATGGTAATATGATGATGAAATTATGTTAGGGAGAGGTATTTGGTTTAATGTGTGCAGGTGGAAAACAACTGGTTGAACTAGCATGAGGAGGGAAGTGGTTACACAAGTGTCGGAAAACGAAAAGAAAGACAAGGAGGGACACAACAACATAAAGCGCGGGGGAAGGCAGTCTTGACTAAATAAAGCTATATTATTTTGTAAAAGGTAGTACTATGATAGAGCATACTGAAATATTATTTGATAAACTGGGTAATGTGATGGTTAGTCTGTATTTTGGTGATATCGTATTATCTTATGCATTATATATGTTTGATAACACTATTAGGAAAAGAAACAATGTGTTGGGGGAAATACCAAAAATAACTTTTGTAGGTGTTGTGGTATGGATAACAGGTGGTCTATAATAGGGTTGGGGTATCCCTGAATACTCCTATTTATTAATTTTTTACTTCCTGATAAAACAAAAACGACGATGAAGAATACATAGAGATTTGTTGAGTTTATGAGACTCTAACTTCAAGAGGAGGGGTGAAATGTAATTAGGATAATTTTCACAAATGTAAACTTTAAGAAATTCTGACATTAATATAACAGATTTATTTGAAGAAAAACAAATTGAATTTCTCAACCAGAGTGAAATTACAGAAAAATAACAGATAAAATTTGAAACAACAAATAACAGATAAAATTTGAAACAACAAATTCTAATTTCTTAGTGACTTTACATGAGCTGAAACAGTTTAAGCAATTACAGAATTTGAAGTTAATTTTTAAAAGTTTTAATTTGGATTTTCTAGAAGCTTCACAGTGTTTTAAAAGAAATAGTTTTAGAGAAAAACAAGTTTCAAATCAGTTCAACAATATTTTTTTTATAAGAGGCTTGATTTTAAGTTGTTAACTGAAAAGCAAATCAACTTTTAAAAACCAATTTATACAAACCAGTAAAGCACTTTTTCAAAATTTTATTTTAAAACCAAATTTGATATGATGAGATTTAAAACAGTTCCAAATCTAGGTTGTTTATTGATGACTTGATTAAATTCTTTTCAGAATCTTGAAAACAGAATATAGTTCAAACCAATACTGCAATAAAACAACAGGTTCAATTCTAAAACAACAGATTCAAATTATCACAGTTTTGTAGATTTTTCAGTTTTAGAGGCAGTGATTATGAGAGAAGAATAGCACACAAAGATTTATACCGGTTCACTCAATATTGAGTTACATCCAGTCTCATCTCACACTAAGATGGATTCCATTAATACACAATTAATCTTTTACAAAAGATTATAAGAAACCAGTTCTTGAACCCTCTAAGAACCAAAAGTACAAGCTGAAAAACACTATTTCAACAAATTCCTACTTCAAGAAACTCTATCAAGAAGCAAATGAATACACCTTTACAAGAAAAGAGTTCAGGGACAGAAAACACCTTGTATGTAGACTAAGAGACTCAAACTAGATCTCCACAGTAGCAACACTTTGATGAAACTTCAAATCTCAAGCCAATGTGAAAACATTACTAGAACTTTCAAAAGTTTTTAAGAAAAACTTTCAAAAACAGAACTCACTTGAGAACCTCACAGAAAACTCTTGAAAACAGTAAGCAATATGTATTTCAAGGGATGATTTGAAGTGTGATACAACTATCCTTTTTATAGGAATCACATCATAACAGCTCTCCCAAAACAGTTTTAAAAACTGTTACAAAACAATTGATTATAAGTTTAAAAAACAGATTGTATTTTGAAACTACACTTGATGGAAAGATAACTAACCTTTGAGTAGTTAAATGGGAACAAAACTGAATTTTGGAGACAAAACAAATTTTTGAAAAATCAAAACAGTTTTGGTGTAGTAAGATTAAATTAGTTGTTTTACCAAACAACGGATTAAAATTTTGTGCAGTGAAACCTGTTTGGAAAAACTTGAACAAAATTTTAAAACATCTTTTAAAAGACCCTTGTGCTTGAGATCATTACCATGGCTATGAGATATGAGGTTGATTCAAAATGCAAAAACACTTTAACAACTTTATCCTAACTAAGACAATAAAACACACACTCCATATATCTTCAAGCTTATTTTCTTCATCACACACTTCTTCATCAAGTGTAAAGGTTGAGTAGAATCTTCAAAGATCCTCAACAAGATTATCAATTATTAGTAAGTTAATTTTTATATTATGGAATAAATAAGGAAAATTATGTGATAAAATTGACTAAAAAATAGGAAGGTGATTTTTCAAGATATGGATAACCACTTTTTTTATATAAGGAGTTATATATATTGTGTAACTTGTTCAAGATACAACAAAAACTTCTTAAATAATATGTCAAGGATTTAGGATTTAGGGTTTAGCAAAATTAGCAAATGCTTATAAAAAAAATTAGCAAGTACAACATAGTAAAATCTATTCTAAGAGAAGAAAATAGAAGCCAATGAATGAAGATGTGTGTTTTCAAAATAAGGTAAACACATTTTTATAAGAAAAGGAAACTTAAGCTATGGTATGGATACATACTTCTCCAATGAAGGTGTTACCTTTATTCCAAAACTTTTCTTAGAGGGTTATGTTAAATCAGATTACAACAAAGGAAAAACTTGAAAAATAAGGGAATAATGTTAGATAATGCCTCTAGTCCAATATATGAAACATGTGTAGTAGGTGGATAGGAATAAGTATAGTTATGCATAACCAACCAAAGCAAAACTTCTAACAATTTATCCTAATAAAAATGAATGACAAAGGAAATAGGACTAAGAAGTGTATATGAGTAGCAATTATTTGGAGAATATGAAATCATAGGAATTTTGTAGTATTCAAGAATGAAATATTAGATGCTGAAAAGACATTTTTCTCCAATACATATAAAAGTTTGGACTTGGCTGAGAAACATATTCCTAAAATTGTCCTTTGCATACTTTGATTGGTGCATGTTCCCTTTAGTTCACATAAAATCTTTAACTAATTAGTTTGACAATGGAAACTAGGTAAAAAAATGAGGCATAAAAAGTTCAAATAATAAGTATTTTGAACTGTAAAATAACACATTAGTTGTATGTGTGAAAAGGGAAGCAAATAGGTTTGTTAATGAGAATAGAGTATATGATACCTAGTAGGAATTTTCTTAGTAGTTTTGTGTGCTAAACTAGTAAAGGAAATTACTTTGAATGAGAATTGGCTACAAGTATAAGTATAATTGAGTTTGATGTGAAGCCAAAGTGACAACATCTATGTAATCAAGACTTTAAGTGCATGACTGGTTAGATTTATTTGTGTTCTTAGTCTCATGTATGTTGGACAACATCTACGTATAAAATGATTAATATGGTAGTCAAAATCATGATTGAGAGTGTAAGATTGTATGAGTTTACGATCTTCCTTTATTGCATCACCTATAAGTTGCGATTTCATTGGATTGCGTTGAAAATTGTAACTCGCGTGGGAATGCCGAGTCTCATGGAGCAGTCCTGCCCAATGGCACCTCTTTACGAGCTCGACACTTTGCCTAGATGTTCCTCATGGTGACGATACCTTTCGTGTACTTGACATACCTCACTGTAGCGCTTCTCACGATGTTGATGTTACTCATGGCAATGCCTCTTGCAGTGGCGCCTCTCACAACTTTAATGTACCTTGTAGTGACACTTCTTGCGGCCTTGACACTCCTCACAATGGCTCTCGTGCTATACCATGTGACACTTTTTACAGCAACTCTTAGGTAAGCTTTTATCTTTTTTTATTGGGTTAGGACGCATGACCCAATTTTTAACCAGAAGCTTAAGCCCATTTTTTTCTTTACTTTCAAAGCCTAATTGCATAAATGCAAAAATTGTGACTGCTCTTCCATAAGTGAAAAATTGTCACTATCTATTGCATACACCACAACCTCTCTTCCTCTTTTTCACATAGATGAAAAAATGTTGCCACAAACACCCTTGATTAAAATATGTCATAATTGCCACTCCCCCTTCTCCAAAATAAAGAAGCTTTCGTTCTTGCGTAAGCTATTTTAATTTCAGTTCCAAAATCCACTGACTCTAATTCCAATCCATCTTTCTCCCTTTGTTTTTCTTTTCACCGCATTACACCATTTTGTTCTTCCTTTATAATAAACCAAACTTCACTACACCCAAAATGCAACCCAATCCATCTTTGTCCCCTTGCTCTTTTCCATTGCATCGCACCACACCACTATATTTTTCCTTCATAGTAAATTGAATTGCATATACCCAAAGTGCAATCCAATCAATCTTTCTCCCTCTATTTTTTTTACTGCATTGCACCTAATCTGCACAACCATTCATTTTCAAATCGAATTTCTAACTCCTTTATACCCATGGATATAACTTGGAAGCATTGTACTTTAGTTGTTGGGGATACTAGGAAAGGGTAATAGTAGGGGTACTTTATTGGTTGAAACATCACTTGAATTGTACTCAAAAGGATTTTAGAGCTTGCAAGGATGTTTTTGATGAATTGAAGAAGAAAATGTGGGAAATTGTTTTTTATTTGCAACAAAATTTAAACAAGAAGTCAAGCCTTAATATGGAGAAGGAAACGATAGAAGTTCGTGAGTAAGAAAAAATAGTAAAGCATAAGACAATAGTCCTATAAATAATTTTAAGAAGAGAGTATTTAGTACACAAGCTACCTTCAACAACATGTTTAAGAAATGTGAGAGAGAGGAAGCATGTCAAGTAATTGTCAGGTTCTTCCATAACAACAATATACCTTTTTCAATGTGGCAAAGAGTGAAAAATTCAATGCTATCTTTGATTTGATTTCAAGACATGACTTTGGATTTAAACCTTCCTCTTGCACGATATTGAAGTCAAGTATTTGAAGGATGAAGTTAAAAATACATCACTTATTTTATGATGTACAATTATGACTGATGGTTGAACTGATAAGAAATAATAATAATAAATGTCTTGGTGAACAAACAAAAAAGAACTATGTTTTTGAAGTCCATGCATATGCTATATCCAAAGTAGTTGAGAAAGTTTTTGAGATATTGGATAACATTGTTGAAGAGGTGGAAGAATACAATCTCATTCAAGTTGTGACAAATAAACCAACAAACTACAAATTTATTGATCAAATGTTAATGAGAAAGAGGAAAATAATATTTTAGACACATTGCATTGACTTTATATTGAAGGATAATGAGAAGAAAATCTGAATTTATGAGGAGACAATTCTAAAAGATAAAATAATTAATACCTTTGTCTATTCAAGAACTTGATAGCTGTCGTTTTGCTGTCAAATTAATATGATTCTAGCGTAGACTTGTCTAACACTAGAGAGATGATAGTATAATTGTGGACAAATGTCCCCAAGTCGTCTCCCAACGAATCCAATAGTAAAATCAGTTGCTCAGGGTTTAAAATCTATCTGCAAGCAATAAAAGTTAGCAATAACAATAAAGATGAAAAGGGGGTTTGAGATAGTTGTGCAAAAAATATAAAAGAGATTAAAATAGCAAATAAAAAGCGGTTGATCCCAAGTTCTTCCACCATTGAATTCTTCATAGGTTCTCTAAAGATTAATCTTTTCTCAATCCTCCAACAGAGCTAAACCAGATTGAACATGCGCCGATCTAATTCAACTGAAACTCACCAGTAAAGCATGCGTCTACTAGTTTAATCAATACCCACTTTGTTCCATGCGTATACTCCATGGGAATGCTTACCTCCTCTCTCTTGAATCATGCGCCCAAGAAATTAATTAGAACGATGCGAACTAACTAAGAAACCAAAGTTTAAGATAAGGAAGACTCTCAATCATGCGTTCAAGTACAACCTCTCACAAAAACTAGTTTTCCAGGAGATTAGACAATAAAAACAACTGCTATAGAGAATTAAAAATAGAAACTTTTATTGAACGAAACCTCAGAGCTCAATGGGAAATTACAGAGGAATCAACCAAAATGGTTTAGCCTTCCATGCGGAGGCAAAACAAAAGAATTACAAAGAAGAAAATAAACTAAGAAAACCCTATCACTACAAAAAAACGTGTATAATGCGGCGGTTATTTTCGTAAAAACTGGCATTTTTAACCGCCGCATTATACGTCTGTGGCGGTACCGCATACCGCCAGAATTCTTGCCGCCACAAAGTTTAATGTGGCGGTCAATTAAGAACCGTTGTAGCAGACGCCATATTATGCATTGTATAAAGTGGCGGTTTTAAGCGTGTAATTGACGTCAGTTATAAATGTCGTAATTTTAAAACTGGGTACACCAATTCTAACGTAAATAGTGGCAGTTTTAACCGCCACTTTATAACTGTAATAATTCGAATATTAAATATTTAATTTTATTTTTAATATTTATAATAATTTATTTAATTCTATTTTATAATTTGATTTCATAATATTATTTAATTTGATATTATAATTAAACTTTAATTTTATTTTTAATATTTATAATAATTTATTTAATTCTATTTTATAATTTGATTTTATAATATTAATTAATTTGATATTATGTTTCATAATATATATAATTAAGTTATAACATAAACTAATTTCATAATATATTTAAAATTGAGAAATATAATAATCAAAAGATGAGTTCATTCATTCATTGAAATAACAAAGTTGATAATGTCAAACTAATCCAAACAACAAGTAAATTAAATTGTCAAAATGTAAATTGTTTCATTTTCTAAACATATTAGAAGTAAATTCTCAATCCTAGTTTGTCTTACTCCCTCCACTTGATCTTATATTCTGGTTTGGTGATGGAGCACCACTAGCAACATCCGGTGCCTGGAATAAGTTAAAATATGTTTAAAATTAATTGACAATTTTTAAAAAATAAATGAAAACAATATTATAATAAAATTTTAAGTATAGTAATTTATACCTCATTAATAGATGCTTGTACCAAATTTGCTGCCATTGCAGCAAAATGTTCCGGCACGTCTGGTCTAGAAGCAATGTAGGCTAGCATAGTATGCATTTGGCTCCTTACAACTGCAAGTTCTGTTGCCATCTTTTCTACCTTTTCTTCAACATTTGTTGAAGACCCACCACTAGAGGAACCATTATTCATATTGCTTACCCTTGTTGTGGATTTTTTGAAAGCAAGGGTAGGACAAGCTCCATATGAAAGTCCTCTGACCCTCCCTGGATGCTCCTTTCCAAAAATGACACCAACAGGATCATTTGGAGATATATGTGATGCAGTTTCTGGATTTTCCAGCATTAACTCATCAATTTTATCCTACATAAAAATGGAAGCAACCAACTTTAATGTTCGTCTTCCCAAAACAGTCCAAGACAGTATCCAAAATAGCCCAAAACAATCCAAAACAGTCCAAAACAATATATACCCATGGTAGAGACAATATGTTCTCAAAACAGTCTAAAACAGTCCAAGACAATATCCAAAATAGCCCAAAACAATCCAAAATAGTCCAAAACAATATATACCCATGGTAGAGACAATATGTTCCCAAAACAGTCCAAGGAAGTATCCAAAATAGGCCAAAACAATCCAAAATAGTCCAAAACAATATATATCCATGATAGAGACAATATGTTCCCAAAACAATCCAAAACAGTTCAAGACAATATATACTCATGGTAGAGACAAAGTGTTCCCAAAACAATCGAAAACAATTCAAGACAGTATCCAAAATAGCTCAAAACAGTCCAAAATAGTCCAAAACAATATATAGCCATAATAGAGACAATATGTTCCCAAAACAATCCAAAATAGTTCAAGACAGTATCCAAAATAGCCTAAAACAATTCAAAACAGTCCAAAACAATATATACTCATGGTAGAGACAAAGTGTTCCCAAAACAATCGAAAACAATTCAAGACAGTATCCAAAATAGCTCAAAACAGTCCAAAATAGTATATACTCATGGCAGACATAATATGTTCCCAAAACAGTCCAAGACAATATCCAAAATAGCCCAAAACAATCCAAAACAATCCAAAACAGTCCAAAACAATATATACCCATGGTAGAGACAATATGTTCCTAAAACAGTCCAAGACAGTGTCCAAAATAACCCAAAACAGTCTAAGACAGTATCTAAAATAGTCCAAAATAGTCTAAAACAATATCCAAATCAGTATCCAAATCCAAAATAGTATGTCTCAAAAATAGTATATACAGAAAACAATTACTCTGTTCAACATAAAGAAGAAAATGAGAGGTTCAAAACTTATATAATTAGAAGTTACCCCAATCTCCATAGCTTCATCATTAACATACGTGCCATTCTTCCTCTTGTGTGTGATCTTCCACATCTCAGCTCGGCCAATGTTCCTACCAGTCTCAATTTTCTATACATTCCAAAAAGGATAATATAATTACAAAAATACATAATATATTATAAATCAAAATATATGCCAAATTCACAAAGCTACATATATGTAAATATACCAGATTATCCCTCCTTCTTGACAATGCCATAGCTCCACCAGTGTGAGGAATAGTTTGTTTCTTTCTTATCTCTCTATTCCTGTTACACAGTTTCTACACAATAAAATGAAATCAGTTTTTGCAAATTTAAAATCAAGTTGAGTGAGAAATATATGAAATGAAAAGTATGTACCACTGTGGAAGGCTTGAGACGATAATCCACAAATATAGCACACTGCTCCATGTTAAGACCATCTGGAACATTCTTTATCAAGTCATTTCTGCTTAACACTGGGTCATAGAATTCATTCCAGAGCTTGCATCTATACTCCCTCCACAATTTGCCAATTTTGAACATAACATCTCTCTTAGCGAGATCTTCATTTACCATGAAGCAAAAACGACTCTTCAAATAATACAATTGTTAGTCCACATATATATTCAAAAACTGAAATAAGAATGTACATATTTAATGTTTTATTGAATGTAGGGTCAATTACCTTCAGTGCACTCTCCCATATAGTATCCTTGTAAGTATCAGGCACAGATGACCAACTTTCAAAACTTATAGGCAACAATATATGATTTGCTGCTAGCTGTCCACAAACTCCAGCAAGCAAACCACATGCTTCTCCAATGGGTTGAAAGTTATCATCATAGTTGACAACCACACGTGTTCCAATGGGCAAATTATGAGCATCCCTAACCTTGAGCTTCGTTTTCTGAGTAACTCCATGCTCATCTATAAAGTATAATACATTAAGGTATCTGCAATGAAAGTAATTAAATGAAAAAGAAAAACACAACAACAAAATTAACATATGTTTACCTATAGTATCAACAAACCAATAGTGGTTTGAATGTCTGCCTTTTTTTGGTGCCACCCTTTCTGCTTCAGATTCTAATGTATGCGGTTGTGCAGATTGAGGGGTATGTGGTTGTGTAGACTCGGATGTATGTGGCAGTGTAGACTCAGATGTATGTGGTAGTGCAGAGTCAGATGTGTGTGGTTGTGCATACTCAGATGTGCCTTCAGGTTGTGCAGATTGTGAGATTGGTGGTTGAGTAGACTCAGTTTGTGGTAGCGCTGCTGATTCAAAAGTAGGTTGTAAATCTCGTGGTTGTGCAGATTTTGAGATTTGTGGTGGTGTATGTCCATATGCTTGTGGTAATGGAGATCCAATATGTGGTTGACCAGATTTAGTTGTTTGTTGACGTGTAGTTTGAGGCGTGTCATTAAGTTGAACATAGTTCCTCACAGATGTGTCTGAACTATGTCCACCAATTGCCTTAAGCAAGTTCTTAATCCTCTTAGGCTTAGGCATATCTGCACATAAAAAGGAAAGAATAAAATACAAAAACAAGATATAACAATGCATATCAAAGTACATAATCAAATAGATGTGCAACTAACAATAACCATACATGTGCAGTTTTATTAACAGACCAAGCTTATTATTACTCTGACATTGAGTCATTTTCATGAAGTTCGTGATCATTGTTGTCCTCGTTTAATAATTCATCATCTTCATCATCCCTAAACAATGGCAAATGTTCAGACTCGCTGAAAAAATGGTTTAAATCTTGTTGTGGACATGGTTCCAGTTCACAAACTTCATTATCTCCTTCTCCCATATCATACAAGTCTCGTGGTTTCAAGTGGACGACAATTTTCCAATCCTTGTTAACTTCATCATTAACATAATATACCATTTCAGCTTGTGAAGCTTCAATATATGGATCATGCTCCTCACGATCTCCCATGTGAATTAATCTTGAAAAATTAATAGAAGTAAAACCCCACGGATCCTTTCTAAGCCCCCTATCTCTTGTGGTGTCAGCCCGTTTACATTTGAACAATGTCACTTTAAAACGACCATAGTAATTAAGCTCAATTATATCTTCTAATTTTCCATAGTATGCCAAATCCGCTTCCCTAATGTTTTGATCAGCCATACTTGCAACACATGATGTTGATGAAGTTAAGTAAACTCCACTGTTTTGGGTTTTTAACCCATGTTCTCGACTTTCGGTCCTAAACTTGAATCCATTTACATTGAAGGCAGAAAATCTTCTAGCATGTGGAGTCGGACCTTGAGATAGATACTTAAGATCATTTGACACTGTACTTGAAATGTCTGGGTTATTAATCTACAAAAATAAGGATTGAATGTGTGAACATATGTTACAAACTTTAATAAAACAATTATAAAAACAGTTTCTACGTACCCTTTGAGGAAACCAATTCATGAAATCCTTATTAACAATCCTTTCTATCTCTATATTTGAAATTCTTCTCCCTCTAAACCTCCTTCGCAAATGACTTTTAAATTCCCTAAGAAAATAATCATAACCAATGTGTTACTAATGATTCCATTAAGAACACATTTTGAATATAATTAAATTTATAGTTGTGTTAACACTCACTGAATGAAAGGGGTAACTTCAGGGCAATTAAATAACACATATCGATGTGCTTGAGTTCTTTGCATGGTTGACAACTCAAAAGTTGAAGAGGCACTTACTACTCTACCAATTGGTGGGAAAATGGTACTCAATTGTGGCATATTTGTATTACAAGAATCATCCACACGTGAAGGCCTGTTACTTCTTGTCTCAACCCCTTCCATATATTCAGAGGTAAAGGTCAGAACCTCTTCAGCTAGGTATCCTTCGGCAATGGAACCTTCAGGTTGTGCCTTGTTTCGAACATATGATTTTAAATGTCCCAAATACCTATAAAATAATTTTTCAATTAGGATAATCAAATATGAAGCTTAAAAAAACTTCAAAATCTATGTGTGCCAAAAACATTTACCTTTCTATGGGATACATCCAACGATAATGAACCGGGCCTCCAAGTTTGGCCTCACCAACTAAGTGACAAGTTAAGTGCACCATAACTGTAAAAAAGGTAGGAGGGAACAACATTTCCATGTGGCAAAGAGTTTCAATGATGCGGGACTGAAGTTTATCAAGTTCGGTTTGGCTTAAACTTTTGCCACATAATTGTCGAAAAAATGAACATAGTTCTACTATCACTGCAGTCACATTGTTTGGTAAAACATTACGTATGGCAATGGGTAGTAAATGTTCTATAAGAATATGACAATCATGACTCTTAAGGCCAAAAATCTTTCCAGCTTTCAAATCAATACACCTTGAAATATTACTCGAGTATCCATCTGGCATTTTCACATCTTTCAGTGTTTGTAAAAACGTTTTTTTCTTTGGTTTTGACAATGAAAACACACTTGGCCGAAATCTTCCTCTTTCATCTGACCAAAGTTCATTCCTTATACCCATTTCTTTAAGTACCTTTCGGGCTTTTAAATTATCTTTTGATTTCTTAGGGTCATTGAGTAATGTATACAAAACATTGTCACAAACATTTTTTTCAATATGCATGACATCTAGACAATGGTGTAACAAGTTTGTCTCCCAATAAGGAAGATCAAAAAATATACTTCTCTTTTTCCATTGTTCTGCTCCAACAACTTCAAGAACATTCTTTCCCCGACCCCTTTTACTTGTATCCGTAGGTTCTAATGGTTTTCCAAATGTAACATTGATACCCTCAACTTGTTTAAATATGTCTGACCCTGACAAATGTTCTGGTGCTTCCCTTAGTTCAGTTCTTCCGTCAAAAAGAGAACGAATCAATCTGAATCTATGTTCTTTATGTAAAAATCGACGGTGTCCCATAAAGCTGTATTTGCCCCTATACAACAAAGAAGACTCAGTGTCAAAGTTACAAGTTGGGCAAGCAAGACCAGTGTGCGTGTTCCATCCAGATAAATTGCCTAGGCCAGGGAAGTCACTAATTGTCCACAACAAAGCCGCTCGCAATGTAAACATTTCTTTTTTCGAATAATCAAAAGTTTGCACTCCATCGAACCAGAGCTCCTTTAATTCTTTTATGAGTGGTTGTAAGTATACATCAATGTCGTTTCCTGTCATTTGTTTTCCAGGAATTATCATGGATAGGATAAAAGAGGTTTGCTTCATACACTCCCAAGGAGGACGATTGTATGGGATGAGGACTACTGGCCATATACTATAGCTTGTACTCATGGTTCCGAAAGGGTTGAAGCCATCACTAGCTAAGCCCAGTCGTACATTTCGAGGATCATTTGCAAATTCTGGATGTAATACATCAAATGCTTTCCAAGCCTCGGAATCTCTAGGATGCCTCATCAACCCATCCTGGTTATCCTCTGATGCATGCCATGTCATAGATTCAGTTGTCTTAGAACTCATAAACAATCGTTGCAATCTTGACTTCAATGGAAAGTAACGCAAGATCTTTGCATATTGTTTCTTATCTTTATCTTTCCACTTAGACATTTTGCACCGTTTACATTCTTCTAAGCTTTCATTCTCTTCACCCCAATATAGCATGCAATCTTTTGGACAAGCTGGTATTTTGACATAATTAAGACCAAGTTTGTTAATCACATTCTTGGCCTCATAAAATGAGTTAGGAAACTTAGCATGTTCAAATGCGTCCTTTAGCAAGTTTAGAATCATGGTCATTGCTTTATCACTCATTCTACACATGCATTTTATATGATACAACTTCAACATGAATGATAACTTTGAATACTTGGTACAACCTTCATATAGTGGTTCATTATTGTCCTTCAACAACGCATCAAAGTTTGTATTTCCTTCACCATGCAACATATCATCTTGTACACCATCATCTTGAGTACCCTCATCAATGTGATCATCGTGGTGCCCCACAAACCCAAATGCATCGTTCAACATGTCTTCCATTGGATTATGAGATTCTATGACATCTTCAATGACATGCGCACTTGGAACAACCACAGACTCATTTCCACTTAGTCCTTCACCGTGCATATACCAAGTTTGGTAGTTTTGAGGAAAAGTGCTACATGTTAAGTGTTCTTGAACTACATCCCTTGTTTGCCACTTATTGAAACCACACTTTGAACACGGACACTTTATGACAAGACCATTAGCATGTCCAAATGCAAATTCCAAAAATTCATTCAAACCATTTGCATATTCAATGGTGTTTCGTGGTTTAGAAATCCAACTTTTATCAATTGGCATGACTACAAAACAAAACACCATAACAAAAAATTACTTACATAAATGTGTTAACTACATAAAATAGTTAATCAGAACCTACACTTACCAAACTAGCTTTTGGTAAATTTTATGGGTCACACAAACAAAATTTTAATTATACAACCAATCTATACGCTTCAAAACAGATCTGGATGGTTGAATATAAAGTTAGATCCAAACCAATTTGCAAGTTGGTTTGGATCAATTGTTGTCTCTATGAATTTCTTAATCATTCTATAAATAATCATTATCAAATAACCATTATAAATAACCATTATCATTCTATAAGCTAACACAATGCAATCAAAATTTAAGTACGTGCAGGTCATCTTCAAATTAATGAAACTAAGTCTGTAAAGGCTAATATATAATAAAAGTTGAAGTAAGACATGAACCCTTGCTTTTTGTAGTTAACCATTCATATAAAAACCGACTCATGCTTAAGTAGAATAAAAATAAATGGCTAAACCTGTAATAAATTCCTGGGGTTGAACCTGAATTTGCAATATTATCCAGGAACAGTATGGTGTAAGAAATAAAATAGACCTGCAAGAAAACAAAAAAAAATAACACGTTACACATTGGAAAATACATAAAAATAACCTTTAAGATATAATTTTTAAACAATGCAGACATACAAGAACAAGTTGAGATAATTCATTTTATAGAGTTCAATGGTGTCAATTGATCCAAATAAAATACTATGAATAATTTCTATTCTGCCTCTACAATTTCTGCTATGAATAATTTGAAACAGCTGGGGTTGAGGTTTCGCTTTCTTGGTGGTACGGTAGTAGTTTTTTTGATGATGTTTCTTTGCTTCCTTAAAGCTACAACAGGTAGCAAAGGGTGTGGTTTTTAAGTAGTGAATGGCAAAGAGGATCTGCAGGTAGGGGTTTTTTCTCTGGGCCCTGGTAAGTTTTTTTCCGGTCTTATGCATGGCAGACAGCAAATGCTATAATGGTTTCTGTTGTGGGAGGGCCTGGAGGTGTGCAGATGGTTATGAGGGGCATTGGATAAATGGGAGGTGTTGTCTTACGGCTCAGGCTCAAACAATAGGAAGCAAGTGTAATAACTAGTACTTAATGGGGTGGTTTTTTGTTTTCAGCTGCTTTTTTAAGCATTGGACTTCTCTGTTGGCAGATTTCTCCCCTTGGTGGATGATTAATCCTTATGTGGAAATGTTGAGTAAGTTTGGTAAGGGTTGGTGGCAGGAGTAGTATCACTAGTGGTTATATCTAGCTACACTTATGGGAAGTTTATTCTCTTTTTTGTGGTCATAATCTTTTGAGCATGCTGGTTTTTACAGGAAAAGCCTTGATCAGGGAAATAAAAGTGCTAGCACACAATCACCCTGTGCCTGCTGTCAAAAACGTTGTGTGCAGGTTTTTTCTGCATAATTTTAGCAGCAACCTTGGTATTTTCCCACTTTCTTAGCTTTTCTTCACCCAAATTCTATCTTAAAGGATCCAATCAATAATCCATAACTCACATTCATGTTCCCTTCATGTTCCTATACTGCTTTGGGACCAAACCCAACACAAAAAAAACAATGGATCACTGTCACTGTTTAAGCAAATTCTCGTGAAGCAACTTATCACATGCACAGAAAAAAAGTCATTGCTTCCAAGTTGTTTACATCTAGTTTATTCATAATTTTATTTGATGGAGCATTTGATGGGCATATACTTTTATCAAAGCATAAAACTGATTGATTCTTCCACAGGAATATTACGGGCCTCTTCCTTTTACCCCGATCATTACCAACCCAATAACCTACACATATGGTCTAAAGAAACTATTGTTTAAGGTCCCCTCAATACCACAATTCAGCACTCATTATGTTACTTGTGCAGTAAAACCAAGTATAATAAAAATGATGGTGGCAACGTCTAAGAATTTGAATCCAAAGTTGAACCTCCCTTCCACACTCTAGTTTACTGATATGTAGTGACTTCACATTCTTCATCTTCCATGACCCTGCATGAACCAGCAACGGTTGTTGACATCCAATATACCTTACATGGCCACCTGCAGGGTTCATTAACAATGTTCCATTCCTTATTTCATTTGCATACCCAACACAAACGCTCTACACCCTTGCTACCATTCTTTCAACCATACTTCCATTCTGTTTCCATTCTTCTATATTCTACATTCCAGCAGCAGACCACAATTTGATTTGTGTACTTCTACATTCCAACGTATACACACCAACAAATTGAATGATTAAAACAGAATTTCTGCAACCAAATTCAAGATCCTTTCTCCATGTAGCTCCCAAGGTGATCGTGCATACCACTTGCTCTGCTCCACACACAAAACCTCATAATTAAAGCTTCTTGCAAATGCTGCTACCGCCACTCTACCTTGACCTGCACAAACCACACCAGCATTCTTTGTCTAACATCAACCAAATGCTGCTACCGCCACTCTACCTTGACCTGCACAAACCTCACCAACATTCTTTGTCTAACATCAACCAACTTCAAACCTCCCTTTTACACCTCCAATCGGCTTCTACCTCCAAGTCTGGCATCAGAGTTACCTGGAAGCCACCTAGCAAACCCGATCACCCTTGGAGCAGCACCTTCAGCCAGCACCTGCTCTGTTTAACTCTCAAATGAGTGATATGGAAACTCTCAAAGTGAATTAAGAGATCCTTGTGCTGAACAGAACCACAAAATCCAAACCAACGAAGTTATTGGTTTCTAAAGAAGAAAAAGATCTCATTGAGAGATAATGAGCATTCCTTCCACCAACGAATCCCAAATCTGCTAACGATTTTAACCTATAACAATTTCAAAAAATACACTCCCAAGACAGAGGTTTAGGGTTTCGTGAGCACAGACCTGAAAAACCTGGCGCGAAGGCGACAATGGCGGACTCAGGGTTTCTTGAAGGTCAGAGGAACAACCTTGAGCGGAGCGGTAATGGCGGACAGAGGGTTTCGTGAAGCTCGCCTGAGGGTTTCGTGGGTCGTGAAGGTTGCGTTAGCGGAGAAGGAGAACAGAAGGTGAAGGTTTCATGAAGACACTACAAGACGGTTTCCAAAGTGGGAGACAATGTTGGTTTCCAAAGAAGAGGAAGACAAAATGCTGCTGGTTTCTTGAAGACACGAGGGAGAAGAAGTTGGTTTCCAAAGTGGGAGACAAGGTTGGTCCAAAGAGTGGGAGACAAGGCTGGTCAAAGGCTGGTCAAAAACAAAATTAATTTTTAACAAATTTTTAATTTTTTTTTAAATGAAAATAAAGAGGAATGGTATAGGAGGGAAAGCAAAAGCGGGAATTTTATTTTGGAGGATAATTATGGCGGTTAAAAATGCCATATTCTAAAGGATCATTGTGGCGGTTACTAAAATGTCGTATTATACGGCAGATTGTGGCGGTTATTAATAACCGCCATATTAAAACCGCCGCATTATACAAGTTTTTTTGTAGTGTATGAAGCTCTCCTTTCTCCTTGATGCTTGTGTCCTTTTATAGGCTTTTCACCTCCAAGGATCTTGAGAGAATATTGTAGTTTATATTTTGTTAACCGTTTCCAAGTTTCTATCTTTCCATAATTCTTGTATTTTGCAGAAGATTTGCTTCCAATTCTGTTTCTGAGATATTGTAGATTTTATTTTCTCTTTCTTCTCCTCAGAATTTGTTTCCTGTTTTGGTTCAAGAAGCAACTTGGACTTTTGCATATTTGGCCCATTCACAAAGGTAGATGCTTCCTCTGGATAATTTACTCTAAAAATACAAAATTAACAATAATAATAGTTAAGGCCCAAATAAACCCAATTATAAGAATATTAATTAAAACAATGGATTTATTTATTATTATAGTCCAATAATCTATGAATAAGGCTAGTGAGTGTGAATAAATATATGCTCATCACTATTCAAGAACTTCTCTAATTTCTCTACTACAATATTTCACGAAAGGATTAGATTTGGTGAGGTCGAGTATTACACACTTTGCTACATCTTACTTAACATTAGGGTGCCTTCATGTGAATAAGGAAGCTTTAATTGAAATGCTTACTAGTATTGAATGGAAGTCTAGCAGGTTTGTTAAAACAAATAATGGTAAAATAATTACAAATATGGTTTTAGGTAAGGATTTTTTTTTAAGAATATGGGTGCATTACCTCTAATTGAAGTGCTTTAATTGGTTAATTTGGTCAAAAGCCAGTCACGGGGTTCCTTATGAAACAATAGACAACCCTAAAGAGAAGATACAAAAGGCTTTCATTTCTATAAAAAAAAGTTATTCAATCTAACTATCTATATATTTGTCTATTAATATATTTTGGTTAGTCATTTGTCTTTGTGGAAAATCATTGAGGAAAGGTGGAAAACTAACTCTATAGGTCTTTGCATGCTACAAGATATTTTCTTAACCCTTGCATTATCGACTCAAATTTAAAAAGATTTGAGAGTGAAACAATGTTTAATGAAATATAATAATTAGGATTGTTGGGGATGAGGATGAACAAACTTTCATTGATGTTAAAAAAATTAGCTAAATATTTTTGGTTGTCCATTGACTACTAGGTCAATTATTTTAATGACTCCAGCAAATTAGTGGGAGTCTTATGTTGATGAGTTCCCTAAACTTTCATGTATTAAGCTTGACATGTAGCTCCTCTGAATGTGAGCGTAACTCATGTTCCTTTGAGATGATAAGTTAATGTTAAAATATATCTTTATAAAAAAAATTACTAGTCCACTACTTTCTTATCATATTTGTCTTCGCATTTGTTTAAGTTCACACAAAGAGAATAAATAGGCTTAAACAAAGCACAATGAATTATGTTGTTTTTGTTATGGCTAATTCAAAATTAGCTAAGAAGCAAACAAGAAAACCAACTCAAATTAATAAGACGATTATTCATCCAACGAAGAGGGGATTACAAAAGACGAGCATTAGCAAAATGAACAATTGGATTTTGATGAAAAATTTGGTTCGAGTCAAAGTTGAGGAGGATGAAACTTTACATCATCATGATTTAGGCATGTATGGATAAAGGAAATGTAAATGATGGAGTTGAAGGTCTCTTTGCAGATTATGAATTTAACTTATGGTTTCGGATAGATTATTATTTTACTACTGTTTTATAACTATGAAGGAGTTACTCCTATGTAACTAGAAATTACAACTAATGATGTATTATTTTATATATTATGAAATTCAATTTTGAATTTTGAGTAAGATGTATTGATTTTCTGTGTGAATGTATAAATTTCATAAAATTTGTAGGATCTTATGATCCATATTACAATCTCCCAATTCCTTTCTTGAACTTGAGTAAGATCTCAATTTTGACTACCATGCTAACTAGTATTGCAAAAGAATTATCACACTTACACTTGCAACAATTAGCTACATAGAACACCCATATTCACATAATAAACTAAATGTTTTGTATGGACAATGATTTATATGCTATAGTACATTGTTAGTGGCAACTCTTAGTAAAAGAAAATACCAGATGGCTAAAGGAAGATCTGGAAACAAAGTTAGTATGAGAAAACCAAAAGTATGTGTTGGAGATTCCACATCGATTAGAGATAAAGACATTTCATAGTATATAAGTGGGTGCAAACCTCACATTATAAACCAGTTTTATGAGTTTGAGTTAGGCTTAAAATTCACTTCTCAATATGGTATCAGAGTCCTTTCGAGTCTATCCTAGGAAGAGTTTGTTGGACTTATTAGGTCACCTGCTATCAGGCTACTATCGGACCACCCATAATATATAGTCTCACGCACGAGTTGGCAGTCTCGGTGTGAGGGGGTGTGTTGGAGATCCCACATCGACTAAAGATAAGGACATTTCATAGTATATAAGTGGGTGAAAACTTTACTTTAAAAGTCAATTTTATGAGTTTGACTTAAACTTAAAGTTCACTTATTAATAGTATGCAAAAGCAAACTTAACAAATAACTATAAAAAGAGTACTCGTGCACCTTTTGAATGGAGTTAACAGATAAGATATTACTTGGGACATCCACTTTAATTAATTCTAATTGTGATGAGACCAATGAAGTGCATGAAATCAATGGATCTTCTAGCAATGAAGTTACTAATTGAGGGAACTAATGCTACTGTTACATGGTAGATTAAGTGAGCGTAAAACATTATGAATGTTTTGAAGGGATTCAGAGATTAGGAATTATAAATTTGTAGTACAAATTTTTTACTTTGCCCTCTGGTCTCTTACTTGTGCATATTTATACATTCCATATTTAATATAATTTTTTTCTTGTTGATAAAAAATGGATAAATTCTTAAATGACTTATTTGCTATATGTTATATAAGTTGTCTAGAATATAAAAAAAAAAACTTGTTGAATAGTATGTCAAAATAAAAATTAGTTAGCAACAGAGTAAAACCTATAAGAGAAGAAAATAGAAGTGAATGAAAGATGTGTTTTTAAAGAAGAGTAACCACATATATTTAAAGGAAAAAAAAAACTTAACTTACCCGATCATATGTTCCCACAAGGTTACACATCCAATTGTGAGATGTGAATAGCAATGATTCCATCCCATAACATCCAATTCTGAAAAATCAAAGAAACTAAATGAGATTTAAATGATTTATAATAATCAAAGACAAATAAATTAATAAGTAAAAAAAAAATCTAAAACCTTTGTTACATTATCCATAGCAAATTCAACTTAAACATGAAAACAAAAAAATCTAAATAAAGCTTATAATTGAATGCCTACAAGGGTCACAACTCTTATTATACTCAATTTAAAGAAGTACATGAATAATCTAATATATAAACCTTTCTGAAAGACTATAAATTAAACAATGTGGAAGTTGGTGTTTTGAAATACTTAAATTACAACAAATTAAAGTAGTACACATCTGTAGGTTGATTATCCATTAAAAATTCAATTTCCCTGGTCTGACTTTAATGATATTTAATTTCTACTACAAAATTTTTATTACTTTTTTAGGATAAGTATAGTTTCTTAATTTAAAACTAAACATTCACTAAATTCCCAAGCCATTAGATTCGACGTTATCCAAATTCTTCAAGTCAAGAAAAATAGACAAATTCTATGAATTTTTTAAAATGTAATAATAACTTATTCATATTTAAAGATTGACCAAGTTTAAGAACGCTAAATTTAGTTCCTATCTACTAACTTTACGACAAACTATTTATACTATAAAATTTATAGTGAATATTGTTTTAAAGATTAGAATCCTCTAAAATAAACACGTACATTCTAAAAGATAAATTATATTTATAATTAATGGTTAAAAATTTAACAATTAAAACATTATTATAAAACTATATGCATGCTGTAACAAAATTTGCAATTAATCACACTTTTAAAAATTTGGTTTTTTAAATAATAGTTGTTCTGATACCTTATCTTCTACACTGCTCATCTTTCACTTTTAAAAAATTGCTTTTATCAAAACTAATTATACTAATGTTTAACAAAAAATAATACTTATTAACGAAAAATAATTTCAACTGCAAATATGTAGATATTTAATCCAAGTTATTTCAGGTTAATGAAAAATATATAAAAATTTGTGTCTTAATTATGCAAATACATTACAAGAAAGTTTTTCTGTCTATTAATTGTTTGGTAACTGATTTGTTGACAACCCACATATTTTTCACTCCCACTCTACAACAAATCTTACTACTTTCATATTTTCACATGATTTAATTTATATTTTAATTAAAGAACTTAATTCAATATATTATTATTATTATTATTATAATAAGGATGTAAATTTAAAAGAATTTTTTCCTAATTGTTTTTAAACTAAGTTTTTTTATCAACAATAAATAAATGAATTAAAAAAAAGAAACTATTTTTTTTATCAAAAATAAATACATGAATTAAAAAAAAAAACAGACAGAAAATATGTAAGAATCTTGCAGCTTAAATGGATTTAATACAGAGAGAAATAGAAAAATGTCTGAGGTGAAACTTTTTCAGCTTTCATTATTTGAGAAGTTCACTTTCATGAGCAATAAATTCTTTAAACCATGTAAACAATTTGTAATAAATATTAATTTAAAGTCCAGAGGTGAAAGGAACAGAAGTGCTGGGTATCCAGGAGTTGCCAGCAATGAAGTTTGCAACGGTGAAAGGTGTGGCCTGTGATGCAGCAGTGAGAGCATGGTAACCCTTCCAAGTGACCCTATTGGCAGTGTTGGAGCCAGGACCAGTGTTTGCATATTCTGCATAATACAAAGTGTCCAAAGCAAAGTTACCATCCCATTCCATCCAACCAGCAGGGTTGATCAAACTGTCAAGGTTGGTCTTCATGAACACTGTTCTTGAGTACTTCTGCCAGGGCCTCCCAAGGTATGATTTCACAGAACTAGGGTTGAAGCCTGAGGCACCAGTGACCTTGGAGTTGTGGATGATGATTCCAGTGTTTTGGTTAGGGTCAGTTCTACCCTGAGCAGTGACTGTGATGGTTCTCTGAGGAGGGGTTCTTGCATAGATGTTGCAGTTCTGCAATACCACAGCAGCATTGCCAAAGATGAAGTCCACTGTGCCATAGACATCACATTCTCTGTAGAATTGCCTCTCTGAATGCACATACAATGTGTCTTGATAACCCTCAAAACTGCATCTGTAGAACACTGAGAGATCTGACCCAGAACGGAATGCCACTGCTTGGTGATTTGCTGCTCCTGCAGTGTTTCTGAATGTGATGTCTTGAGCAATAAATCCATCACCCACAGCAGCTGAAAAAACGAGTTCAATTAAATTACAATAATTTCTATTCATAATAATTACAATAATTACATATATATAAATTTTACTATAATTATTAATTATAATAAAATTCTTGTTAACAAATATTCTAATTAAAGATATTACTGACTAAAAAATTATAATTATTTTATTTAAAAATAATGTAAAACATATTAAAATTTATTCTCTTTAATTAATTTTTTTAACCAATACCCTTAATATTTAATTTATTCCAAAAAATATATATATCACTACCAGAAAATCATTAAATAGAAACTAATTTTAGATAAAAAATAATAATTTTATAGTGACCAAATTAGAAACTATTTTGGAGACTAAATTTTTTATTTATTTTTACATTAGTTTCTACTATTGTTAAATAGTTTCTAAATTGGTATCTAATTAGCTACCAAGGTTTTAACTACCAATTATTTAGATTCTAAATTTGGTAGAAAAACGTTATAACTAATTAGATACCAATCTAAAAATCATTTAACAATAACAAAAACTAGTTTAAAAATCAAAATTTTTTTAATCTCCAAATGGTATCTAAACTATAGCAACTAATTATTAGTTTTTCTAAAATTAGTTTCTAATAATGATTTTATTGTAGTATGCATATATTCAACCCAATTGAATGCCGTACCAACTACTTTTATCTACTTTTGAATTGTTCAATTTAATATGAATTAATAAAGATTTGATATTCTACTTAATCTAGGTTCTGAATCTTGAAGTTATAGAATATATGAAAGTGGGTACCATGCTTTGGTTTAGTAATCAAAGATGATGAATGCAGCTTTTTAGAACGGTCCATGAAAAAGAAAATATAATAATCTAGAAGCAGCATGCCTCATGTCTCTTTCTATTCTTTTCACCACTGAAAGTCAAACTTCAATTACAAAAACTCAATAATTTAAGCTTCTTGTTAACCCCAAATTACTTCTAGGACTAGTTTTATGTGTGCCCCTTATATTTTTCAAGCCACCATTTCAACTCTACCAAACAAACATGAGGTTAAAGAACCTTATATTTTCTCGATTCCAATGGGAAAACAGAACATAAATGTCTCTTTCACTTTTTTTTATTTATCGGCAAATGATGTCTCTTTAACTTGCAACAGGTTAAAATAATTATCATTAGTTCCCATTTCTGTGATACATTTCTTTTTACCGAATGGACAACATTTAATTATATTTTTAGAAAGATAAAATTTTGACAAAATAATTGAATATAGCATCAGATATTGTAAAATTATAGAATATTTTACCACGAAAAAAAAAAATAGAAGCAAATATATCATAAATGTCTCATGGTGGAGCTCCACCAACTACTCAAATGCTAATCAAGATAATATGAAACTTCTCTCTCTCTTTCTCTAAATATATATATATATATATATATATATATATATATATATTTATATATAATGAAATCTTAATAGATATACTGTTACAATAATAATAATAATTATTATTTATAAATTTTCTTTTGTCTGTATCGAAAAAAAATCTATTGTTGGCAAGGACACAGCTATATTTATAATTAATTATGAGTTCAACGTACAGCTATATTAAAATATGGCTGTTATTTCCTTTACTGACAAATGTGATCTGAATCATGATTTTTTTCATTCATAGGTATTAAAACGTAGTTTATCTTTCTTTTCCCTAACAAATAAAGATGTATAAAGTAAAGTTGATGTGTTAACCAAATATTATTTCTATGAAGTATTAGGTTCTCCATCAAGGCAATCCTTAATGAATTTAGAGAAAAAAAAGTAACTTTATTAAACTCAATTATGTATTGACAACTTTTATATTAGTGTTATGTAATCTAATATTGTTATTATGCATAATAATTACTTTAAAAATTGTGTTTAAATTTTTTTTTTTAAGAAAATACATCGGTGTAAAAATATATACAGTGTATAAAAATAAAATTGATTGTAAATCAGAAAATAAAAGTATTTACACACATTCATTTATCGTTGTAAATTAGTCAGTCTGACTTGTTCTTGCGTTAAAAAGTAAGAGAATATTTAAGTAAAGTAAAGTCTTTTTATGTACCTGAAGTTTTTTGTTAATTAATAAATTTACGCTTCTAAATTAAATAGAAAGTGTTATGATCTTGATTAATGAACCAGTAATATATGCCATGTATTAAATATATCTTATCTCTAATAAATTATAATAAAGCATCATTAATTTGGTGATAAAAGAAATGAAGTTAAAGTGAGAGAGATACTTACCAACAGTGGCTGAACGGAAGGTTGTGGAGCCACCTCCAACACTTTTGCTACCTGTGATTATCGTTTTTCCAATTCCATCTCCGACCAACATTATATTCTTTGATTTGATCTCAACTTGTTCATTGTATACTCCACTCTTCACATATATCACATACCTTCCACTGCTACTCGATGGAGCAGCATCAACAGCAGCTTTCACTGTTGTGTACTTTCCAGAGCCATCTTTGGCCACAACAACATTAGCTTGAGAAGCAGCAGAAGATGATTGCAACAACTTTCTATCACCTGGCTTCACCCATGTAGGGTACCCCTCTTGGCTACTTGGTGGTTTGAAGGGGTAATTGGAATCCTTGTTGAGAGAGAGGGTGTTGCTTAATAACTTTGTGACATTATTGGACATCAAGGGTAGCATGTAATCTTGGACACCAAGTTCGTACAACCCGGCTCTGCATGTTTCCAGGTTTGTGAGGGCTGTGCTGAGCCATGTTTGTGTGTCGGTTTGGGTGCATTTGGTGTAAGGGTCAAGAGTTTTGTTGAGTCTTTGAATGGTGTAGTCGTAGAGTTCAATGCAATCGGTCCATGCAGATTTTTCATGGACGTTGCGGCACTTTGGCCCTATGGAATGGGTGTTTAGTTGGCCCCTTTCTGCTCTCTCTAGGGCAAGTTGAAGGGAAACTTGGAGAAAATCGGATTTGCTTTTGATGGGTTTGTTGAAGGTATGGCTGGTCAAGTAGTACTCACAAGGTTGAGGGTAAGGGGTTTGGTTGCACCATGATTGAATATCTTTGAATGAGTAAGAGAAGGCAATGGAGGAAAATAGAAAGGGAACAAGTAGAAGGGTTATTATTACTGAGGAAAATGAAGATGATAATGATGCCATAGTCACCACTAGCCCTATGGCAACACTTTGTTTTTCTTTGAGGGGGTTTAGAATGGGAGGGTTTTTTGGGATGAGGATATGTGTGGGGTTGATGTCCTAAACTAAAGGGCTTTATATAGAGGAAAAGAAGGTGGTTTGAAGGACCATTATGGATGAAAAGCTGTAAACTAGGGACTGCTCACCATGTCTTACTTTTCTAAATCATTTTTGTATAACTCTATTTTCATGCACGTCTGTTGGATCATTAGTGTAGCAACTTTTGCAATTTATTAATTCATATAACATATTTAAGTTGGGTTCTATACTTTTCTTTAGCAATATTATGGAAAAATTTGGAGAAAGAAAATGAATAATGGATAATATGTATCTAACTTTGACCTTAAGAAAGTGCTGACTTGTCCCAATAGCGGCAATAATCATCCAATAAAACGCGTTATAGTTATATAGTATCTTTATTTTTGTATAATAATCTATATATATTATATCTTATGCTAAGTGAATAATCTTACTTGTTGAGCTTTATTTTCTAGGTTACTAGAATTGCCAATTCTTTGCTAAATTGTTCTGGCCACAAGCAGGCAAACTGTTTTGATTTGTACTTGTCAACGAGAAATGGCCTCATGCACATCACACACTAATATAAATATATATTTATATATAGAAGTCTTGGGCTTATTAGAAAGAGAACTATTGGCATGAAACTTTCAAAATATATTCGTTATTGAGTTTGAAAAGGCATTATTTAATGGTAAAATATGTGAAAATTGACCCTTTGGTTTCAGTGATTCCACCATTTGTGTGTGTTTGTCTTGGTTGCACATCACATATATGTTCCTATTGATGGGAAAAATACAGTGTTGAGGAGAGTTTCTTGCTAATTTCCTGTTAAGCGATGAAATATCTGTTTACATGTTCGTTGACTTTGGGACAGTGATTTATAGGGTTGCTTCTTTGAAAGTTAAAACTTTTGAGGAATTATATATATATTTATATATATTCACACACACACGTTAAAAGAAATTGAAGTTCCTGTTTGTTACTTTATATACGTGTTAATTAAACAAAAACGTTCAATTGATTCATAGATATATTGAAAAAAAAAACAAAGTTAATTACAATGAAAAATTATAATTATAAAAAAATAAAGATATATTAATAATTAAACCTATTAATTTGATCCAACTTATGGGACTTGGTCTTGATCCCGATTCACATGAGGCTGGGTTAACCCCACACATCATTACAAATCTCACAAAAGAAAAAGTTTATAGAGTCAAAATGTTAACAAAAATCTCATGGATCACCACCAATCCATGGAACTGTTTTTCTAAAGAAAACAATATTATCTAAAACTAAAAATCAATATCAAACCCAATTCAGGTTGTTCAAGGAAAGTGAAATTGTGAATATATGGTTGTGCGTTTGGATAGCCGTTGTTGGAGAATTGTGGAAACAAAGGAACAAGATTTTTAGGAACGGAACAAAGATCATAGTGAAATCTTTATGATGGTTCAGCCAAAGGTTTGGTCGTGGGTAACTGCAAAGGTTAGACTAGCTTGTTTTTCTTATTCAGATTGGTGTCTTGAACCACTAGTTTTGCATGAGGTTTGTTATTAAAAATTCAAGTGAGTTAAGCGTTGGTCGATGTTCTTGAGGATCTGTGTGTGGTTTGAGTTTTTTGTACAAGGGTTGAGGTATCCCTGAAATACTTCCATTATTTATTATTTTTTTGCCGATAAAAAAAAATCAATATCAAGCCAAAGGTTTATATAGGCAAGGTTCGGTGAGACTTGGGTCAAGTTACCTTAGACCAAAACCATGTCAAGCTAATCGAGCTACACCCAAAGTCGAGGTCAGGCCAAGTCGAGTCAGGTCTAGTTGGGTTAGACACAAGTCGTGTCGTGTCAGATTGAGCTCAAGTTAGGTTAAGTCTGATCAAGCTAAGTCAGGTTGGAATGAACCTAACTCAGGTTGAGTCGAGCTAAGTCTAAGAAGGTTGGGTTGGGTTAAATTCAAATTAGGTTAGGTTGGATTTGGCCTAAGTTACATTGAACTGAACTAGGTCTGGCCAAATTCAAGATGGGATTTAGTCAAATCGAGCCTAGGTTAGTTTGTGTAAGGTTAAGTTCATAACGAGTTAACCTGGACTGATGTTATGCCAAGTCATGCCAGACACAAGTCAAGTTGGGACCAAATGAGAAAAGGTCTAATTGGGTTGAGTCTAAATCATGCAATGTTGGGTCATGTCCAACCAAATTCAGGTAAAACTTATTCATATTAGGCCTAAGCAAGTGTGTTGGGTCATGCAAGGTTTAACCATTCTTGCACCAAATGATGGTTCCCTTTCAAAACTCAAAAATAAAGTACTTCAACTTCATAGGATATTAAAAGAAGAGCACATATGTACAATATAAAAATAAAACATGCTTCTTACAATGAAATTTTGATATTCCTATTAAAATATTGTGTTTAGGGGGACCAACCTCGTGTTGATGACTGATGTTGCATTGGTAAAGTAGGATGAGAGGGAAAAGATGTAGTGTGATGTTGTTGTGATAAAGAAGGAGGAATATTGGTAGCATCAAAGTGGTGGTAGTGTAGTTATTAGACTGAAAGATTAAATTACAAAAGAATAATTGTATAGTAAACACACAAAAAAAGGTGAAAATAATTGAGCATAGAACAAAAGGTTGCACCAACTCTTTGCTCAAGAGTTTACCAAGTCTCTCAATGCTTCACATGTAATCTTCAAGAAAGAAAAAACATGGTGAACCAAACTTTTATAGTTTTGTTCTTCTTTTCATTTCCCATATGATTTTGGCAAGTATGAAGTGTGGAAAATCTTTTAAAGATGGGAAAAAGTTGAAGATTGCTCGTCGGTTGAATGTTAAGAGACAAAGATTTGGTTTCGTTATATTCCAAGGGGTTTCAAATCCAGATTCTTTGGAGAAGTAGCTTGATAACATAAGAATAGGCAACCAGAAACTCTATGCAAAAAAACTAAGTAATAAGAACAATGATATATCTTATATTAAGCACAAAAGGAGTTTCAAGGAGGCAGATAATATATACAATACGAGAGGAGTGGAAAGGAAAAACAACACCATGAAATGCATATAGGTTTGGAGCAAGAAGGGTGTATGGCAATACTATGCCCAATGTTGTAATAGATGAAAATACGACACATAGTAAATAAGAAAATTAGAGAGGTATGGAATTACAGGTAAAATAGGACAATCCTGAATGGCTTCAACGTAGTGGTGTTGGACGAGTTCATAATATAGTCTCAGTAGAAAATCTAAAAGAAAGCTTCTTTCTAAATGGCATAAGATTCATATAGCTAAGGTACTTTGGGGGATGATGCAGTACTCATGTATAGTGAAGGAAATGAAGACCTAACATAGACCATCAACGAAAACAATGATTGATTGTCTACAATATTTGAATCAGTAACTGCATGGATTGATGATGTTGGGATTGGCCATAAAAGAGTATAGATCTGATGTTGGGATTGGCCATAAAAGAGTATAGATCTGATGTTGGGGTCCAGGCTATCACACTTACATTTTGGACTCTCTTAGCAGTAGACAAAAGAACATAACAGAGACAGATGTTGGAAATGTAAGAAATTATGTAAATTAATTTCTATAAAGTGACTCACATGACTTAGAGTTTGGGCTTTGGGCCCAAATATGATTTAATAATAATAATAGAATAAAGGGTCCATTGGTTAACGTGAGAAATATATATATGATGATATACCTAATGGAAAACCTACATCTGATGGAGATTGGGAACTAAAGACTATAGGGTTCTGTCTCTGCAAATAATAGTTGTCTCACTGTTAACCATCACGAAAGTGTGTGACAAGTACGGAATTGCTAAGAGATAGATTGGGACAAAGGAGATAAAGTAACTACTCTATTAGGATCATTCATGGATCAAGGTAAGTGCCTATTCCTTCTTGATTGTATGATTGTGTGAGAATCATGATATGATAAGATCTATATGTGAACATTATTGTATGTGTTCAATTTACGTTCATTCATGTGGTATCAGAGCCTCGTTGCTCATGTTGTGATTCTCCATTAATGTTTTTCCAAAATCAAATAACCCTAATTTTAAAATATTCCCAATTTAAGAACAGTAATTTTAAAATTAGGGTTTATAAATTAAGGTTTTCATTCCTCTATAATAGATCCCTAATTGTCCTAAACCATCAAAGTCAAAGAACCCTAATTTTAATTAATCCCAATTGAAAAACCCTAATTTTAAAATTAGGGGTTTATGGAGTGTGCCTCTTTATGTCATTTTGAAAACTTTCATTAATTGAATTTTTAATTCAATTGAAGAAAGATGAAACTGCAATCATCTTTTCCTGTGACACATTTAGTTATGGTTGAGGCTTTCTTTACCTGGTATAACTGGGCTCGGAAATTCACAGCATCATAAATTGAAGAAAGATGAAACTGTACAACTTAAATTCGTTCCTGCACGAATTCACAATTAATAATTTACGTTAATTAATTCATGTGCACCTTACGGCTTTACGTCATTTTTTTTAAAAGTTTAATTAAAGTTTTAATTCAAATTTTATTATGTTATTATTATTAATTAATTCAATTTGAATTATATTAAAGTTTAATTAAAGTTTTAATGAAATTTTATTATGTTTTAATGTAATTTTATTTGCATTAAATTAAAGTTTAATTAAAGTTTTAATGAAATTTTATTATGTTTTAATGTAATTTTATTTGCATTAAATTAAAGTTTAATTAAAGTTTTAATGAAATTTTATTATGTCATAATGTAATTTAATTTGCATTAAATTAAAGTTTAATTAATTGATTGAAAGTGAGGAATGGAAAATTATATTTCCGCTTTATGTATTTAATTTTAAATTGAAATTTTGGAATTACTTGTATGATGGATTTGTAATCACCAAAGTGATCAAATCTTTAAGTTTTATTTAATTCCAAATTATGGATGAAATTTTATTTCATATAATGATATTATTTATGGAATTATTTGTATGATAGATTTGTAATCACCAAAGTGATCAAATCTTTAAGTTTTATTTAATTCTAAATTATGGATGAATTTTATTTCAATTAATGATATAATTTCTGAAGTTATTTGTATGATAGATTTGTAATCACCAAAGTGATCAAATCTTTAAGTTTTATTTAATTTCAGATTACTGATAAATTTTATTTCAATTACCTATAGAATGGATGTTAAATTATTTATATATGGGTAAATGGAAATTCATTATTATAAGACATTTTTGGATCACCCAAAGGTTGATTAGTTGTCCTTATAATTAATGGATATGATTGTTGGTAGTGAGTATGTGTTATTAGTTTTGCTTGTATATCCAAAGATAACAAGTGTTTCTAGTTAATGCATATATCTTACCAAATAAAGTTAATACTATTAGCATCATTATGTTTTGTGTATTAATGAATCTCCCAAATGAGAACATTAGTATACATAGAATGTTTTCTGAATCTGTATTGTATGTTTAGTTTATGACTCAAAGTATTAATGTTAAGCATGTGTGATCAAGTATCTGTTCCTGTATCTTTATGCGAATGAGCATAACAAGTAATATTAAGTCGGCTCTTCCCAAAACTGATAGTGCAAAAGAATTTATGAAATTTGTGGAAGAGCGCTCCCAAACTACTGATAAGTCTCTTGTTGGGACATTAATGAGTACATTTACCACCATGAAATTTGATGGTTCTCGTACTATGCACGAACATGTCATTGAAATGACTAATATTGCGGCAAGACTTAAGTCTATTGGAATGGCAATGGATGAGAACTATAACATGTTAGTTCAGGAAGAGACTAGATTGAAAAATCGAGGAAACCACTCTATACATTATGTGAACAATCAGGGAGCTGGAAAGAAGGTCTTCAAGAAACATGAAGATAAGTGAGTCCTCTACTAAGCTCCAGAAGAAGAATGGCAAATGTCATTTATGCAAGAAATCTGGACATTTCCAAAAGGATTGTTTGAAACGTAAGGCTTGGTTCGAAAAGAAGGGTAAGCATAATGCTTATTATGTATGTTTTGAATCAAACTTAACTGAAGTTTGACATAATTCTTGGTGGATTGATTCTGGATGCACAACTCATGTTTCTAACATGATGCAAGGATTCCTTTTAACCCGAACCATAAAGCCAAATGAAAAGTTTGTCTTCATGGGGAATAGAGAGAAGGTTCCAATGGAAGCAGTCGGGACTTATCGTTTAATCTTCAACATTGGATTTTATTTATTCTTGATGGATGCTTTTTATGTACCTAGTATATCTAGGAATTTAGTTTCATTGTCTAAACTTGATGTTGCCGGATACTCTTTTAAATTTGGGAATGGATGTTTCAGTTTATATCAGCGTACCTATTTGATTGTATCTGGTACTCTTTATGATGGATTATATAGATTGAACCTTGATAATCTATATGCTGAAACTCTTATGACCTCGCATCATAATGTTGGCACTAAACGTAGTTTAGTGAATGAATGTTCTGCTTTCTTGTGGCACAAATGGGACATATTTCCAAAGAAAGGATGGAGAGATTGGTAAAGAATGAAATACTTCCAAGTTTGGATTTTACTGATCTGAATGTATGTGTGGATTGTATTAAAGGCAAACAAACAAAACACACAAAGAAGGGAGCCACAAGAAGTACTCAACTTCTTGAAATTATACACACTGATATATGTGGACCTTTTGATGCATGTTCTTTCAATAAAGAAAGGTATTTTATCACCTTTATTGATGATTTTTCACGTTATGGTTATGTTTATTTACTGCATGAAAAATCGCAAGCAGTGAATGCCTTGGAAGTTTATATAAATGAAGTGGAAAGGCAATTAGACAGAAAGGTGAAAATTGTCAGGTCAGATAGAGGTGGTGAATATAATGGAAAATATGATGAAAGTGGACAACATCCTGGTCCGTTTGCTAAGTTCCTTGAGAGACGTGGTATTTGTGCTCAATACACAATGCCAGGTACACCACAACAAAATGGTGTTTCAGAAAGGCGTAATCGAACCTTAATGGATATGGTTAAGAGCATGTTAAGTAAGTCAACTGTACCTGTTTCATTATGGATGTATGCTTTAAAAACTGTCATGTATCTGTTGAACAGGGTTCCTAGTAAGGCAGTTCAAAAGACACCTTTTGAATTGTGGACAGGAAGGAAACCCAGTTTGAGACACCTGCATGTTTGGGGATGTCAGGCAGAAGTCAGAATTTACAATCCGCAAAAGAAGAAATTGGATGCAAGAACAATCAGTGGATATTTCATTGGTTATCCAGCAAAGTCAAAAGGGTATATGTTTTACTGTCCTACCCATAGCACAAGAATTGTTGAATCTGGAAATGCACGGTTCATTGAAAATGGTGAAACCAGTGGGAGTGATACTTCACAAAATGTGGAGATTAAGGAAGTTAGAGTACAAGTTCCTTTAACTAGTACCTTTACTTCAAGTATTGTTGTTCCTAATGTAGTTGAGTCACTCAACGATGAAGAAGAACAACAAATTAATGATCATGAAGTTAACAATGAACCTGTAGTAGAATAACCACAAGAAATAGTATTAAGAAGATCTCAAAGAGAAAGAAAGTCTGCTATTTCGAATGATTCTGTGGTTTATCTACAAGAGTCAGAAAATGGCTTAGGTATTGATAATGATCCAGTTTCATTTTCAGATGTCATCAATGATGATAATTCTGATAAGTGGTTAGATGCCATGAAAGATGAGCTTAAATCAATGGCACAAAATGATGTATGGGACCTTATAGAATTGCCAGAAGGATGCAAGAGAGTCGGGTGTAAATGGGTCTTTAAGACTAAACGTGACTCTCATGGCAATATCGAACGTTACAAGGCCCGACTTGTTGCCAAAGGTTTTACTCAAAAGGATGGCATTGATTATAAGGAAACATTTTCACCTATTTCTAAGAAAGATTCTTTTAGAATTATCATGGCATTAGTAGCTCATTATGATCTTGAGTTGCATCAGATGGATGTCAAAACTGCCTTTCTGAATGGGGATTTAGAAGAGGATGTTTATATGGACCAACCAATGTGGTTCATTGAAGAAGGAAAGGAACACATGGTGTGTAAACTTAAGAAATCAATATACGGGCTTAAACAGGCTTCTAGGCAATGGTATCTTAAGTTCAATGATACTATTGTGTCCTTTGGGTTTAAGGAAAACATCGTTGATCGGTGTATATACCTGAAGGTCAGTGGGAGCAAGTTTATATTCCTGATTCTGTATGTTGATGATATCTTGCTTGCAACTAATGATCTTGGTCTATTAAGTGAGACTAAGAAGTTTCTCTCTAATAACTTTGAGATGAAAGATATAAGTGAGGCATACTATGTGATAGGAATTGAAATATTCTGTGACAGATCACAAGGATTGTTAAGTTTGTCTCATAAAGCATATATTAATAAAGTTTTAGAGAGATTCAGAATGGATAAATGTTCGACATCTCCTGTTCCAATACAGAAAGGAGACAAATTTAGTCTCATGCAATGTCCAAAGAATGATTTGGAACAGAAACAGATGGAGAATATACCTTATGCATCTATTGGGAGTTTAATGTATGCTCAAACTTGTACACGACCAGATATTAGTTTTGCAGTTGGTATGCTTGGAAGATACCAGAGTAATCCAGGATTGGATCATTGGAAAGCTGCAAAGAAAGTTTTAAGATACTTGCAAGGAACGAAGGATCACATGCTTACTTATAAAAGATCTAATCATCTTGAGGTGATTGGATATACAGATTCAGATTTTGTTGGCTGTGTGGATACATGAAAGTCTACTTTTGGTTATGTGTATCTTTTAGCCGGAGGAGCGATTTCATGGAAAAGTGCGAAGCAGTCAGTCATTGTTGCGTCCACTATGGAAGCTGAATTTGTGGCATGATTTGAGGCCACAGTTCAGGCTAATTGGTTGTGGAATATTATTTCAGGACTTGGAATTGTTGACAGTATTGCCAAGCCGCTGAAAATTTATTGTGATAACTCTGCAGTAGTCTTCTTTTCTAAAAACGACAAGTATTCCAAAGGTGCTAAACATATGGAATTGAAATACTTTATCGTTAAAGAAGAAGTTCAGAAACATAAAGTGTCAATAGAACGTATTAGCACTGATCTTATGATTGATGACCCTTTAACAAAAGGGTTACCGCCCAAAACATTTACTGATCATGTTGTAAATATGGGCATTATGTTACTAGTGAATTATGAATGTTGTTATTAATGCTTATTTGACACTTTGAGCTCATTGATAAATAAAGTTTCTGAAATTTATGTTGTTTTCTACTATATGTATATGCATGCAAATTATGTTATTATGTTGTGGAAAACAAATTATGTTGTTATTGATGACAATGACATTATGTTTGAACCTATTATGAATTTCTCACTATAAAGTCATATTAAGGAGAAAGGATGATATAGTAGTACATGGAAGGAAATGTGTCGATTGAAATGACATATAACCGCCATGACTCTTATTATTTCTGTATCCTTGATTATGATTAATGATAGAACCAATTTATATAAGGCATTTTAAATGCGCATTTATGTAATTATTAAATCATGAAAGTATTATAACGAGTCAAGTGGGAGAATGTAAGAAATTATGTAAATTAATTTCTATAAAGTGACTCACATGACTTAGAGTTTGGGCTTTGGGCCCAAATATGATTTAATAATAATAATAGAATAAAGGGTCCATTGGTTAACGTGAGAAATATATATCTGATGATATACCTAATGGAAAACCTACATCTGATGGAGATTGGGAACTAAAGACTATAGGGTTCTGTCTCTGCAAATAATAGTTGTCTCACTGTTAACCATCACGAAAGTGTGTGACAAGTACGGAATTGCTAAGAGATAGATTGGGACAAAGGAGATAAAGTAACTGCTCTATTAGGATCACTCATGGATCAAGGTAAGTGCCTATTCCTTCTTGATTGTATGATTGTGTGAGAATCATGATATGATAAGATCTATATGTGAACATTATTGTATGTGTTCAATTTACGTTCATTCATGTTTAAATTTACAGGAAATGCCATATTGCTCGTTAGAAACTCAATTCAAGAAGAAATAAATTTAAGAAAGTAAATCAAAATCAATGGCAGGAACTAAGAAGTTCTAATTGAAGAAGAAAGAGTAACAAAGGAGCTTGTAACATGCTAATGTAATTTATGGGCAAGAGATATCTTAGATGCTTCATCATCGAATGAGTGTATGGAAAAAAGAAGAATTCAAATCCTTGCAATCGGAAAGTGACAACTATTTATTGGGTTAATCAGGGAGGCATAGAGGAAGGAAATCTTGATCAACCGAAAAACCCTTGTACTTCACTCAATCCTGTCGAAAAACAACTCCTAACAGCTAGTGTGACCGCTAACAACGACCTCCAACATCTTTTTCTTGATCGGGATAGAAAACAATGCAAGGCAGGTCTCAGTGTCAAAGAGAAAATAGGGTAATGATGAAATAGGAAATGTGGACTACCAAGCACAATGTTGTCTTAAGAGCGCAACTCAGAGTAAAAGATGTCATGCAGAGTTGGCCCAATGACCACCTAAAATTTGGGCTCCACACTACATTCGCAAATAAGCACAACAAATTGGCCCTAATCAAATGGGCATGACCTAAGTACCTGTTTTGGACTCTGATTTGTACATTCAACAAACTAATATTCCAGAAACACAAAGCCCATTGCGGAACTGACTATCAATGAGGAAGCGAGAAACATGAAGTCATATGCAGAAGATGAGAAGGGTTTCTAAAAAGGGTGTGATGGCGATGGAAAATCTATAAGTCCTCGGTATCTATCTACCAAGTGTTCAACATAAGTAAAAATCAACATATGATGAGGCTAATTAGTGTTTCACATGTAAATCTCCAAGAGATGATTCGCTAGAAGCCTTGGCTGATCGTGGGTGAACCTAGTATGAAACAACCAACACAACATGGAGAGAGCGCATCTAGTGGAAAAAATCATAATCCCCATCATCCAAGGATGTTAGACCCTATTCCACTTTATATTAATATTGATGATATAGATATTCTCAATTGCAATAGACTTTTTTGGTTAAGGAATAACTCAAGTGAACTCGCTCTTTTTTAGTTCAATAATGCATAAATTTTTATCACCATATCTTATATTGGACAAAATTTGACCACTTTTATTTCATGTCACTTGAAGATTAATACAAAATTTGGGCAACATTTTGTATTAATCTTCAGGTAATCTGAAATAAAAGTGGTCAAATGAAATGTCCATAATCAAATATATACTCAAAGATCAAACCAAAATGCAATGAATCAAAATTAAGTCAAATATATAAAAATCTAGATTATAACTTGTGTACTAATCAATTATTAAAAAGTAATTAATCTTTCTAAACTATACAACCGGACAATTGAAGATTTAATACAAATATTGTCGATACAACCTTAACTTGATTTCATATAAATTATCTAATAGATAGGGTCATTTTTAAAATTGGAGGAGCACACAAATCCTTTTATTAAATCTTAAATGAGAATGTAAGGATCTCTTAATATATACAAAATATATTTTAAAAAAATAAAAAATATAATAATCATAATCTGTAATAATTCCAATATTAATAAATAAACATAACCTCTAATAATTCAAATACTAATAAACATAATTTCTAATAAATCAAATACTATCAAATAAAATTATGTTTAATCATTTAAATACTAAGTTTACAATTCAAAATAAATAAAATATAATTAAAGTATAAATATGGCCTGATACATATTAATTGAAATAATATATAATAATTTAAAATTAAAACAATAAATAACAATTAAAACTAATTTTCTAACCTAAATATCAGCACGACGATGGTAGGGGCAATGGCATGAACAATAGCATGTGTGAATAACACAACATCAGAGGGGAACTTTTCATTTGCAAGTAACAACAATAGTCAATAACAATCGAAGACAACAACCAAAATGTAGAACACAACGAGGACAAGACAAACGGGGCACAACGACAACAAAAGTAGTAAAGACAAAGAAGAGAATGAAAATGTTGTTCACTAAAAATGATGAGCATGAAGTTTATGGAAAATTACAACTTTAGGAAAGAGATAAAAGAATTGACAATGGTTCTAGGAAGCAACCGTCATTGTTTTTTGAAATTTTACACTTTTGACGATGGTTATGTAAAAAAACCTCATCATTTCCCAAAATTTTTGAATTACAACTAAGTTTAGGAAAATCATCAATGAAAAGTTGATTTTATTTACGAAACTACTACTTGTTTTTTTTACAATGGTGGCTCAAAATTTGTCACTAAAACAAGTTGTTGAAGTTACTTTCTACATTAGTGCATTACTCAAAACGATAGTTTGGACTCTTTGTTTTTTTTATCAACAATAAAGATTTAATAAATATAAATCACGTCACGGGTGATCCAACCCTTATACAAATTGCACTTTAACCTCCTTCTACCTCTCAAGAAACACCTACCAAACAGACAAAGTCAGAGATACTAACAAAAACAAAAAGTCAACAAGAGCATAAAAAAAACAACCACATGCAAGCCAAAGGGTCTAAACACCAATTAGGATAAGAGAACGACCTATTGTGAGACTTTGAGAAAATTCAAGACCAAACTTTGAATTGAAGCATCGCGAACACTTTAGACACATCTACCTTTCCTTTTAAAAAATGACGTTGTTCCTGTGATTCCAAATTTCACTCACAACTCCAACCCAAATTGCACCCCAAATATCATTAACCAACCCTGAAGCATTGTACATCACGGACTAAAAAATGTTTGACACCGGCTCAATGTGAATCATAAACTTCACGCCAAGCTACTCAAAGTAATGACACCAAACAAGCCAAGCAAATATGCAATTCAAAAACATATGACAATGAGATTCCTCCTCCTTCCTGCACAGACAACACCAACAGTTGTCGACCACAATTCCTCGCCTTTCCAAGTTGACCGTGGTAGCAATCTTATTCTCCAACACCCTCCAAGTAGTGAAAAGTGCAGAAGGCGGAGTTTTACACCTCCACAACTTGTTGTACACAAAAGACAACTCCTCCCCGTGATCCCGCATTAAGAACACATAGGCAGAATTAACTAAATAAGTTTGAAGCTCTCCAACCTCCCAAACCCAATTATTCTCTTCTTCCAACTCCAACCTCGCCCCTTGCAACACTTGACTCTCCAAAGGCTTCTCCCATTCGAAGAAGGACCTTAGCCAGTATAAACACCAGACCCAAACACCATTTATCCAATCCCCAAGTTTGGACTCTTTGGTAATATAGTGTATAGCTCAAGCGGGAGCTTATGCTTGAGCTAGGGAGATCCATGACAACTTTCTCTCTCCTCTGGAAACATATTGTTCAAGCATTATATTGGCGCTTAAGTATTATGTTGAATGCTTATGTGAGGTGAAGAGCAATGCACATGAGTTCTAAATTATTGGAGAATACGTTGAGGGCATTCAAGTGGTGTTATAAGTCACCCAAGCCCCCAGTTAGAAAATGACACAAATTCTAAAATATGTTAGAAGAATACTAACATGTATATATCACTTGATCATTTGGAAAAATGCTCAAGTGACAGATTGAGAGTTGGAAAAAGAAAAGTACAAAATTAATTTATGCTCTCCAAAAGAATGTCGCTCAAATAAAGAGTGATCGCTTAAAAAAAAAAAAATGTACTTTTATTAATATTAAAAATAATTTATATATACTATTTGTATTTATTAATTAACTTTAGTAGGATATCAAGTACCTAGTAAACAATTTTCTCTCATTCATAAAACTATCAACCCAAAAATTCCTATTTATAAGTTGGTAATCCTTATCCTAAATATTGTGTAATGAAATTGATAAAGTTTATAATAAATATGAAACGTTATATCATTAAATTAAAAAAAATTAACATGATAAAAATTGAAAATTATTTTTATAATAATTTAATTATTTTTCATATATTATTACTACTATACTAAACTGATTTCCATAGACAATAATTTGTTGTTTCCTTTCCATAGAATATGGTGTTGGCCCCAACATCATTAACTTTGCTATATTAGTTTTTTTATAAGTCACTTGTATCTTACACGACAGAACCATATTCATATTAAATTTTGATGATCATGTTTGCATGCTTATCCATAAAAAGATTATAATAAAAAAGATAAGAAATAAAATTAACTTCTTCATAAATCAAAATTAATTTATATAATAAGTTAAGCTTACCTGATCGATAAATTAATTTTAATTTATATATAAAAAGTCAACTTTTTTATATTTTATTTTTTGAAATAATTTTATAAAGAAACTCTTTTGACATGTCCTTCTTTTAAACAATTTTTTTTTTATAATTTAACTCATCCATCAATTCATATATATTTTTCAAAGTTGATAAGCACTGAAATAGAGTCGAGATTTATATTTATATGATATTTATGCATCACATTTAATTCTGAAAGCAACCAAAACATTATCAAATACAAAATGGTTTTGTGTAGTTGTAAGGTTAAAGTTTTCATGATAATGGAGAAGTCAAACATAACATTGAAAAACAAAAAGTTGTGTGAAAAGAATACTTTATGTGTATTGTTATTTAACGGAAGAGCACATAGATAAAAAAAATAATACCATAGTCTTCATATTTTAAGGTATTTATAATCAAGGTTTCATATTCCTAATTTCTACAAACACAAATATTACAGAATTATTAGGATCCCAAAACTTATCAAAATCAAAATCCAATAAGTCAAGAAAGAGTTTCTAGGTTTCTTTGAATGGATTTTGATTACTAAAAAAAATTAGTGACTCAAAGTCTATGTCTATCCTTAGGTTGACCCCTATTCACCCTACCCAAAATAATTAGGTCATGCATTATAACTATCTTGTGACTTTGTTAGAAAACCATCTTTTTACTCCATCTAATAATTTGATTCATCATAAATTTGATTTCCATATTTTAATTTTTTATGTATAATCATAGTAGACTTTCTAATTTTATTTTCTCACTTATCTAATAATTTTTGGCTACTTAAATTTCCCAAAACTTTATCTAATAATTAACAAAAATGTAAAGGAAGTGTGTTTGTATTGATTTAAGTATGTATAAAATGTAAAAAAGGCAATATTTTAATAAAAAAATTATACATTTTTCATTGTGAAAGGGGATTGTTGTTTAATTTTTTTCTTTTCTTTGATCAAAATTGCTACAAATGAGGGTATGGCAATCTTTAAATGTAAAGGTGCGGGGTGCGAGGGGTTTCATATATATAAGAGTTTGATGTATATAGGTTTTGATGGTATTCTGTTTTTTTAAATATTTTATATTTATTTTATTATTTTTTCTGATAAAAAAAATATATTTTTTGTTATATTTTTGGTTAGACATTAATTGAGAATTTGGTTTAAGAAATTAAGAAATTATATACAAGTGATTGGGTATTTCTATTTAGTCTGGAATTAGTTTGTATGGAATTCACAACACTCGTTAGCTTATTTATTACATTTTTGGTTTAAAACATTACGAGTGACTGAATTAAGTCTTGTTCAGTTTTTTACTTTATTTGATAATAATTAATTTTATTTATTATTTAATTCAAGTTTAGTATGATCATTTTATTTGAGTGTAAGCTCAATCAATTAAAGTTAATCAAGATTGGTTTAACTGGTTAGTTTGATTCGATTTAACATAATAATTACTTTAATTTTTTGCTTTTGCTATTAATTGGTTTAATTTGTATAAAAGTTGAAATATTCCTCCCTTTTTATTTAATTTATTTATTGTTGATAGAAAAATTTGATGTTTTTGTTAATTTATTTCATATAATAACAAAATTAATTTAAAATTAGTTAAAATTTTAATTATATAAAATACATTAAATTAATTTACAAATCAATTGACTAAAACTATACGTAATTTAAAATTTACCAAATTTCTTTAATAAACTTAATTTTTAACTGAAATCCAGCTCATTGATGAACTTGTTTTTACCTTAAATTCAGTTCACTTAATTCGTGAATAAATTTCAACAAGTAAATAATATAAGATATGTGGACGAACATTCCATAAGTATGTTTAGGGAAAATAATAAAAGGAAAAATTAAATTATTTTTTATAAAATAATTCGGGAATAGTGGTATTTGTATTTATAAATCAATTATATGGATTTATTATACAAACTTCTATTATAATTTATTTTATTTGTTCCTTACGTGTCTCTCCTTCTTTGCTTTAATTCTCGAATCATTCTTACTTTACACTCTTGTTTTTTGTTAATTTTCGTTTAGTTCACTTTATGCTTTAAATCTTCTTTTACTAAACTTTTTATAAGCAAAGTTAGAGTCTAATTCTTTCTTATAAGTTCCATTTTACAATCATCTTTTAAGAAAATTAAGCTTTTTTTTTTTTCCTTTTTCATGTTTGATTCCTGTTATTTTAATATAATAATTAAAGTTTACGTTTCTCTATACACTTTCAAAATCAAACTTGTTTCATAAAAAAATAAAAATAAAATAAAAGAGTTTTTTGAGAGTCAATTTACATTATAAATTTAGTTTTTCCCATTTTAAAAATTCTTTAACTTAAAAATTTTACAAAATTGTCAGTGAAAATAAAAATAACACCACCAAAAAATTATTTATTTTTAGTTGAAATAAATTTATTTTAGATTATTGAAATAACCGTGTAATCAAATTTACATAGGAAAATAATATCTTTATATTAAAATAAATTTATAAAAACTGGATAATAATAAACTTAAAATCTACCAAACGAACCTGGTTTCATGTTAAAAGAATGTCAGTTCACGGAGTTTTAATTTTCTTCATTCAATTTTCAGAGTCAAAGTTTCCAATTTTCGTTACTTTAACTCATGGATTTGATGGTAGGTTTAACACGTAAGATTATTAAACTATTGATGTTAAAGTTTTTTAACTAATTAAATTAAATAAATGGAATCGTCCTTTTATAACACAAGTCAAAAGTTACTCTTGGGGGTCCAATTCTTAAATCACTTTTTCTCTAAGATCATTTACATCTTAGGTTTCTACACTACCAAATGATGACATACAAAAAAATTAATGAACATTTTAAAATGATTTTTTCCATAATACTTCTAAAAATAATAAAACAATATAATCAAGTTATAACTAATTTATATATGAACTAATGTAAAGAAATATTTTTTTATTAATTTTTAAAAATCTAATTTTCATTCTAATATAATGACTTTAATTTTTGTAGGAATTCAAATGTGGAGTCGTTGAGGGAAGAAGATGAGTGAACTTTAAATATAATTCAACTTTATAAGATTGGTTCATAAAGTGATGTTTATATCCATTTATATAGTATTAAATGTCAAAATCATAGGATATCCAACACACCTCTCACGACTAAGCTGTCAACTCGACATGAGATTATATATTTATGGGTGGTCCAATGACGGCTCGATAACAGGGATGACCTGATAAGTCCAACAAACTCTCGCTATGATAGACTATAAATGACTTTAATATTATATTAAGAAATGAATTTTAAGTCTAATTAACCTTATAAAATCGATTAGTAAAACACTTATATACTATAAATATAATTTCTAGTCAATGGAAGATTTCTAGCCATTATATTTTTTTTTTCAGTTACTTTGTGTTATTGGAGTAAGAAGACTCATAAATAAAACACTTTCGAATAAAAGTTTGAGAGAAATATTGTGAGAAATATAAATTTTGAGTGAAGGCGATAGTATGTTTATTAAAAAAAACGCAATATATCTAGAAAATTAATTTTTTTTTCTATTTTACAAGTGTTTTTTTAAATGTAGTTCTTTCAAACATATAAACAAAACTAAGCTTTGGAAAACAACATGGTGTATACACTAGGAAGATTCATAAGTTTCACGTCTGAAATAATGAGTTTTAGAAGTTCATTTAACGTCATAAGTTGAAACACATTGAATTTAGAAGCCATCATATTATGACTTGACCATAGTAAATGATAGGTAATAAAAAAAAAAGAATTATAAGTATAATTACTTACGTCAAAGCTTTGAAAGCACATGTTCCCTAATTCTCATTTTAGTGAATTTAAGTCTTGATTTTCGAAAAACCAATTTATTTCTAATATATTTTTATAAGTAGTACGTAATCTATTCAACCTTTGATTGTTAAGTAGTGAAACCTAACAATGTGAACCTTGTGAGAAAATGGAGAAAGTCTTTACAGCTTCCATGTTTACTTTTCCATAAAGAAAAAACCCTTATGAGATTACTTGATAAAATCAATCTAAACTACCAAACTATATTCCAAACGACAACAAAGGTAGCTTTTATTTTTAGAAAATTTCATTATGAATATTATAATAGTGAGACATAGATAAAAATGGGAAATAAATAAGGTCCAATTAATCTTATTTGTGAAGAAAGTTATGAACATATTTGTTATGTATAAAGAGAATACGCAACTTACTTACTTTATAGAAGAATAGTCTCGTAATATATATTTTTTAAATTTATTTGAAATGCTTATAATATAATAGTATTTAAAAACAATTTTGTAGACACATATAAGGATAACCAACTTGATATAGTTAAATAAACTTAATAATAAAATATTTATAAAAAATTGAAGTGTAACATTAATCTTCATAAAATTTAAAATCACCTTTATCCTTTAGAATTTTTTTTATCAGAAATTTTTTTTATAAATTTAGAATATTCCAATCTGTGTAAAAAAAACAAAAGTTCGATAAATGAAAAAAAAAAGACAAGTTAAATGGGAGTATAAACTCTCCCTACAATCTCACTCCTAAAAAACCTCTACAAATAAAAATAAATTATTACCTTAACTCCTATGAATATAGAAAAGAATATAATGTCATCTTTAAAATGAAAGCATGTGTTTGTGCCTTATAAGTAATCAAGTAACGCATTGCACCACGAGTTCTCTATTGTTGAATTGTATCATCTTCTTCCTTGAAACTATTAGACCACCAATTTGTTGTTGTTAAAACTTTTGATCTTGACTTCCTTCATCTCACCTATTTTTACTTAGACAATTGTGGATCTAACGTGAGATATCCTCCAACACACAACAATGTTATTCGGTATCCCACATAGCTTAGTGACAAAATTCAAATTCAATAAAAGTTTATATTTTCATCATATTTTCCCCATAATTTTCCAGGAAAGTATTATCTGTTAGACTGAGAATCACTCATTGTAATCTTTGTCTTTAGTAATAATCCTTAATTCTTGAACAAAATATATTCAAATGTCACATATAAGATTGGAACATAATTTCTGATATGATTTTCAAGTTTAGATAAACATTTGTAGATTTGCAACCATATAATGTTTATGAACTATTTTATTTTGGTCTTGGGTATGTTTCAGATTTATATTCCACTTTTGAATGCCTAGAATATAGGTTTTTGGGTTTAAGCGTCAATCAAAATATGAGAAGCTTGCTTTAATTGATTTATTTTTAATCCATGCCTAAGCTTTTCATTGCGCTCGAGCAAAATTTCCTCTCCGACTATGGTCATATTTCTAAACATGCCATATCATACACAAAAGACTACTAGTTCATTATAAATGTAATATTGAGTCATCAGGTGACCCATTAGAAGACATTTACTATTAGACAATCCTACTAATTGATTATGTCAACAACCATTAGATGATGTAATACTGAGTCATTGATAAGTGTCATATTTAAGTAATATTTCATATTAAAATACAAGAAGTTATGAATATTCATAAATAAAATAACTATAATTTAACCCCTAATTTATGAATTTAAATATTTTTACATATTTTGTGATTATAATATGAATAAGAACGATTTATTCTCAAATTTGTGTTAATTTTAGGATTCTAGGGGAAAATGGAGATGAAAGGGATAAAGGAGAATAGACAAGATGAAAATGGAAGCTTGGAATGCTCAAAACTCGCCTAAGCCAAAAGCACTCCAGAGAAACTCGCCCAAGCGAGCCCAATCTTGCCTAGGCAAGATCACTTCAGAGAAGTTGGATTTTAGGGTTTAGGGTTTAGGTTTATGGTTTAGGGGTTAGCGTTTAGGGTTGGTTGATGATAGGTGTTTTCATTTTATTCTTAATGCTTTTTTCATGATTGATCCTTAAATTCATTGAAAAGGTACTTCTAAGCACTTCTAAGCATCTAACCTAAAAGATGGTGCTTAACATATTTGAATGCGAGGAATAAATTTGAAATGTTAATTGCTATCAACATTTGCTCGTTATGATAACGTGTTTTT